>NC_135786.1:57747500-57930000 GCF_051106095.1 Pogona vitticeps
ATATTATCTCACTTCATCAGCCAATATACTGCAGTGTAATCTGTCATGAAAGGAGATGCTGCCAGAAATGGAGGAAGGAACAGGTCAGAGGCTTCGGTGAAAAGTACCGAGTGATGGACTTCCTTCCCCTACCTGCCTTCCAGAGATGCTTTATTACACATGGGAAGCTGGACACAGAACTAGAAGAGTAAGTAATGAGAGTTACATTCACATTACATTGGATAATGTCTTCACCACTCCATTAAGAGTTTTCTTACATCCTTGCCCTGGGACATTTCACTAATCAATGGCATAGGACAGCAATTTGTACTTCATTTTATATTGGGTAAAAGTACAAAAAAAAGCTTCAAATAAAGAACAGCGGCTGTGTAATTAGGTTAAAAAGACTTATTAAGTCCCCCTTCAGTTCAAGGTTTTGTTATCATGAGTTTAGCAGATACTAATTTTCTGTAAATAATTGTGAGCATGTTATATGTGTTTCTGTGCTGGCATGTACACCATAATAAATTACTGATGGACTAATTTTAGAAGGCCTTAGAAGGATGTGTTTGGAAGGCCTTTAGAAGGGTGTGCTTTTGCTTGAAGTATGCACAAAGCTACAGTGGGTATAGGACAGCAATGATGTGTGCTGCCCCCAAGTGTCTTGGTTATGACATATGTATATCTTTGCATACTCAGCACCAAGATCTGTATAGTGATGTTCCCAATTATTGGATGATGTTCAACCAACACAGATACAAGTCTCTATAAAGACCTTCATGAACAGCATGCAAAGCTCTACTAGAAAGCTCGACATTTCAGGATAGACCAGGTATTCTCAAGCATTTCCTAGGCCCATTTTAGTTCTATGCTTGCTCCAGGCATCTACCTATACAAGCCTAGAGTTTTCCAGAGATAATCATTTCCTTCCACCATTTGCTTTTGCTTTGAAACGTTTCCTCTTGGTGCACCTACCTTTCACAAGGGACAAAAATAAATGGTAACAAATAATTGGTAAAATTGGGATATAATCAAATCACTCACTCATTCAGAAGAAACTAATGTCTTCTCAGGACACAAAATAAAGCCAAAGTAACAAAAAAAGAAAAACACCACAAAATTTCAAGAGGCACTTGCTTCCAAATTTCTCACTCTCATTTTAATGCCAAAGTGAGAAATGGAAAGTCCTTTGACTTCAGCAGCACACCCTAATTACTTGGAATATCTGATAGGCTTTGAGTACCTAATAAAATTTTACTTCACTTGATGCAAGTCACCAGTGACAGGAAGATCCTTTGTTTCAAACATACTAAATTCATTATTTTAAAATATACTAGCTATAGGAAATGCATGCTGAATGATAAGAAGATAAATGGTAACAATTCACCACAACAGGACACCTCATCTGGTCTTCTGCCAAAAGGAACATGACTGCTAAGTCAGAACAGGTCTTGCACTCAGTGATGTTTCACTAGCTGAAATTTGTTATGAGCTGGTTTGGCAGAATATAAAATGTCTCCACCTTACAATTCTTATTTCCATTACAAAGCAAGTTTAATCCCTCTCCCAACATGCCATGAAATTCACTCTATTCAGATTGTAATCAAATTCAATTTTTCCTCCCATCAGGAGGAAAATACCTGGGACATATGCTATTGCAACAACTAGGTGTGAGGAAAGGAGGAAGGGAAGAATTCCTGCAGGTGTCACCCAATGGCCTAGTAAGCCTGGAGAAAAGAAAATAATAGGGGCAGGATGGAGGATTTGCAGTGATACGGGATCTTGGATCTTCATGCTCTTAATTTGTCATCACTGGGAGCACTATGAGATCTAAATTTAGAATTTGTCTTTAGGGAAAAGAACCTTCACTATTTTCTGTTTAACTATGTCTGTTTTTGAAGCCTAGTTTAAAAACAAGCAGAGTCCATTAATCACTACTTATAGTAACAAGACTTACTCAAAAGTACATTCTATTTGATGCATTCCTCAACAGAAGACAGCAAAACTTCAACTAATCTCATAAGACAGTTATCTTCATGAAAATACATTTTGTGTGTGTTAAGGTAAGACCATATGTGGCTGGTATCCCCAATATAGATAAGAATCAAATCCAAAAATGAGGGCAAAAATCATCATCTGGGGCTGATCAGCTGTTAAAACAATTATCACCACTTCAGACAATTGCAAAGTTCTAGCAATTGAATGATAAATCCTCAAACATTACTTAACAGTAATGAAAAGCAAACACCAGCTATGTCACAAGCTGGTTTAAAACTTTGTGCTTCCATGGCTTCTGTTCAGTAAGAAGCTCTCTACAATTCCAATTGTCATTAGAATGGGATGTTTCCAGTGATGACCAATATCAGAACTGACTAATTTTTCAAGATAATTTCCCTCTCTAGAATTCCATGAATATTACTGGAGAAGTGAGTAAGGGTAATGTAGTATTCTGTATGGATATTTAGCAGGTAAATGCACAGTACCAAAGTGGAGCAGAACTGCAACCACAGACATATTGCTTTCACAAAAAGAAGTGCATAGTGAAAAAGAGAAAACTGAACAACATCAGGGCGTTGTTTGTAATCACGTTTTCCTTCGAGAACCAAAGCCAAAGAACATTACTTCTGTTATTTTAAAAGACTATAGTATTCTAAACAAGTTTTATTTCTAAGAGATCTGCACTGCTTAGTTCTACAATGTATAATATTAACCTCTTTCTCACTTTTTTTATTATTATTATTTCCTTCTTAAAGATTTATGGCAGCATACACACTTATTTCACAGTTTAGTTCCTTGGAATTGTAAAGCCCAGTTGCAGAGTTCATTCAAACCTTGGGATAATCTCTGCTTTGTATAGAGGTCAACCCAAATTTTAGTTAAAACAGAAAGTAATTCCATTTTGGCACACAGCCCTTTGGGGATGTAGGTTAGTTCCCTCAGTCCTTGTCCCAGGATCTCTTTGTTCTCTGTGTTAGAAGTGCTGGGCACAATGCAGAAGCTTCAAAGCAGCATCACATTATTGGAGTGGACATGTCCCCTATCTGGGAATCTGGGCCCTCTTTGCAGCAGCACAATATGTTGAGCCTATTAATGCTAATATTTAGTGAAATGCTGCTTTCACTTTTCTATGTACTTCTTCTTTAAGAGCTGGAAACAAATTGGATTAAAATAATGTTACATTTTTAAAAGAAATGTTTCTTTCTTCTTTACTCAGACTTGCACTCTTCCTCCCCAACCCTACCCCTAATGCAGTTCTTGGAGCCACGCTGGTTTTATGACAGTTTGATGGAAGCAACAAGAACACAGAGTCTCTTGGACACAGGAGAGGCGTCCAAATTGGGAGTTAAACGGTCTATCAGAATTCACAACCTTATGTAGCAGCATCCCAACCTGTATGCATCCAGTTTCAGCAACATGTGCATATCACTATTCCAAAAGGTCCTGAAAAGAAAAACAGATTTTTATAGCACTTCAGGATAAAGTGCCTTCCCAATGTTGCTGTGATCAAGGTAAACCAAAGCATTTTTAAGTGTTCTTAAGCCCAACAGAAACATAATGGTGAGAACCCTAATGGTTAGATACACTGGCATTTAGTGCAATGTTGTAAATCTCAGTAGTATACTGTCAGTAGTTTAAAAAATCTCCTCTTGTATTCTACCTTAAATGATGTGATGCTTGACAAAGAATACAGTGCTTGATTAACTAGTGGTATTTCACTGTTATGAGTTACATGATAACACTTATATTAGCAAAACTGAGTTACTGCATTTCCAAACAAGCACAAGCAAAACAATCACATATTGGGAATTCACATTTGCCAGTCTAACCTGCCAATACTATTTAAACAGATATGTAGCACACAGGCATACTTATTGGTCACAATCACTTGCCTCATCAGAATCATCATGATAACCAATTTTACTGGTTTCTGGTGTCTCAAGTCCTTCAAAGCCATTTGCTTCTGCATGCTGCTGCAGGACAGAGTATCGGTGGACCAGAAACCTAGGGAATAACCAACACAGATGAAAGAATTCAGTCTCTAGTTACTGCACCAATTCTCAAAGGATAATAGCATTCTTTGAACAGAAGTAAATGTGAAGTTCAATCTGTTAGAAGGATTACAGACAGAGGAGGTTGACAGTGATAAGTAATTTGTCTTAGTGAAACACAGCTGTCTTAGGGCCAACACGATCTTGTAGAAGGTTGAGGTAATGGAAAGTGATCTTTTTAGAAGGTGTAACATTGGAATTGGTCAAGGAGGGAAGAATACTTGCTAACCTTAACATTCATGAATCATTCAAGACAGCAGTTACTGAACACAGCAAGAGGTATTTTAGCATGAAGAAACTGAACTATTTGATAATAACACCATCACATTATATGCAAGTCCTATAATCCTTCTAGAAATATAGATTACTCTCCTTGTCTAACTCACATTCAACCTCTACCACTTCTCCCTGCTACCCTGAGTCTTACTTTAGCTGAAGCATGAGCTTTATATTTTTTGGACCTAGTGATTACTTAACAATCACTTACAACAGCGCAGAGGTCAGTGACAGATGGGCTCTAGAGCCCTTGAGTGAGTTGTCTGTTTCGACCAGGGAAGGCAACATATTCTCTATTCTTGCTTTTCAGGGCCTCTCCTAGGTTGGTGCAATGTATATAAATCAGAAATGCTGACAATTTTTGTGATGACTCAGATTTCACATTCGGGAATGACAGTATTGTGGAGATAAAGATGTCATATTTCCTACATACTCAAAGTACAGGTAGAGTTCACATTATCAATCAATCAATCAATCAATCAATCAATCAATCAATCAATCAATCAATCAATCAATCAATCAATCAATCAATCAATCAATCAATCAATCAATCAATCTTTAAAAAAAAGAAAGCAGCAGCCAGAGAAAAATCCCTCTTTTTATTTTCTCTTTTCTCATCAGTTAAAGGCTGCACAAACAATGTTCAGCAGCACTGAAACAGATGATTTACTGATCCTTTCCTTGGTGATGCCAGTCACCCATAACTAACCTGTTTCCCTATGCTACAAAGGTTAGTGTAGCCAGCTCATAACTCCTGGATAATCATCAATATACATGGCAAGTAATGTACCATGAATGATTAGGTTTAATATGGACTGAATGACAGGACATAGCTCTACTAGAATCTTTTCTCAACAAGCCAAGCTTCAATATTCCCAATAATGTTAGTATATGGTTACTGTGTGTGTGGTTAAAGCAATAAAGCCAAGAGCGGATGGGTAAAATCTGTCTAGGACAAAAAAGCTGTTGCAGTAGAATTCCTGCTCGGATTATTTTGCTCCCAGGATGAGAAGTGTGCTTATGACTCATACTTCAGTAAAAATGAACAGCATCTGCATCTATGTAATATTAGAAGTGAAGTATTTTATTGTTCTATGGTCTTGCTTAACTTATCTTCTCCGTTGCCTGCTTCCAAGCCTTACCTTCCTCCACAAACATATTTCTTAATGACAAATACTCCTGCTATGGCAGTGGTGAGCATCAATCCTATTACAGCCAGGATGACTGGAGTGGAACTGGAGGAGGCAGACTGTAGAAAGAAAATAGATATTTGCCTATGATAAAGTTCCTACAGGAAACATAGCAGCACTACAATAACTTGGAAGGACAGAATGAAACTATTTATTTGGTACGTTGTTCAAGGTATCTAAAACCAGACTCCCTAGCTCAGAATGCTAATCACAGCTCCAAAAAGCAATCTGGAAAGTTCATTGATCTTACAAAACCAAGATTAATGCTAGCAGAGAACTTTAAGAAGAATTGCTTCTCACCTATTACTTTTGTGGGCATACTTGCCAATATTCTTTTTAAAGTGGCTAGGAAGTTTTGTTTTCTTGCCCGCCTTAGTTCTTGCAGTAGTGGGGGTTTTTGATTGTGGGGTTTTTGTTGGTACCTACCAATTGGCTTGAGTTCAAGTAATTGCTAGTACATTTTTTTTTCAAATCAGTCTCTTCACGCTTAGGGTCTGCCCCACCAGCACATCTGTCTCCTGGAATCTTCCGATACCTGGAATTCAGCAAAAGTTCAATAGACTACTAAGAAGCTTCTTTACAAGCAACAGTTTCTTAAACTGGCAAAGATTAGCTAACCACCACATGGTCAATAAAAAGATGAGATGTTGATTTCATCACAGCCATGTCAGCTAACCTGTAACAGCTCAAGAGTTTCAAACATTTCCAACAAGCCACAATTAGGTGGGTGTCTGCCAGGCTTATTCTATTAAATTAGTTCCCAGAAAAAAAAGTGGGACTAAAGTCAAGAATGCTTAAATAATATGTGCTTGCTTTACAGTAGGATCTTTTTGAGCATCCAGTTGGACACGAGATGTACGAGTGGAAACTGATGGAAATAATATCTGAAGAAGGAAGTCTGATAACGAGGTTTCAGAGTTTTTCTGCCCATTTCAACTGCACAATTTTTTTCCAACTGTACCTTTTGTGTTCAACTACATGTTAAAAAAAATGTGTGTTATGGCCTTCATTCTCTACAATATTTCTCTGGTCCACAGAATTAACAAAAACACATGGTTCCAACCCAGCAGAATACTACCTTCATATCATTTGTAGTAATCAATCAATTGCCTTAAAACAATTGCAGATCCCCCTGCATTTCGTGGAATACAGTGCTAGGGTCACAAGAGAAAACATCCCATGGGCTCAAGGCAATTCAAATATGTGTAAGTTCAAAAAGAAGAAAATGATAAAGTATAATGGGGTACATCTTTCTTAAAACCTACATGCATTTATTTTATACATATACCCACATTACCAAGATTATAGCGTAGTAAACTAAAATTATCAGTTTACACACTATTGCTAATGGACTAGAATCCTACTTACCCATTAGTCATTAGCCGCTCTTTTTCCCCATACAAACAGAACTCCAGGTCATGACCCTTCAATTCTGGCTGCTCCACACATTCTGATTTATTTTCTGGACGGTAGTAGCCAAAATCACTACAGAACAATATTCAATACGTAGGACAGCTGTTATTAAATGTGCTCAGGGAATGAGCACTGATTTATATAGATAGATAGAGATATAGATAGATTCATATATAGTATATGAATCAATGCTATATACACACACACACACATTTATTTGTGTGTGTGTGTGTGTGTGTGTGTGTGTGTGTGTGTGTCAACATTGAAGCTGTGCAGTTCTTTCTATAGTCATGATTTGTTTTTGTCTTAATGTTCAAATGCAGTCCTAATTTGGCACTTTCTTCTTTCACTAAAAGTCATTTCAAGTCATTGCTGCTTTCTCCCAGTAAGATGGTATCTGCATATCTTAATTTATCGATGTTTCTTCCGCTAATTTTCACTCCTCCTTCATCTGACTCTAGTCTGGCATTCTGTATGGTATTTTCTGCATACAGCCTCAATGGGTAAGGAGATAACAGTGTTGAGGCTTACCCATTTCTTTCAGAACAACCCATAGTTTCTCATGACCCACACAATCAAAGGCTTTGCTGCAGTCTATAAAGCATAGACTCAAATTCTGAAACTCTTTGGTGTGCTCAAGTAGTCAGCAAATATTTGCAATCTATTCTCGAGTACCTCTTCCTTTTCAGGATCTAGCTGGAACATCAGGCATTTCTCACTCCATACAAGATAAAAATGTTTGTTGCAACACCTTGAACATCACTTTGCTTGCATGGGAAATTAAAACAATGGCTGTACAGTTACTGCACTCCTTCCTTTCTTGGGGGCTGGAATGTGCTATTAGAGAACACACATTTCCCAGTTATCCTTGAGATGATTAAATGGAATCTTTAATGCTACAAAGAGAGGATGAACTCTAGAAATGATCTTCTACTACAAGACCTAGCAGCTTTATGAAAAGCCCTAAAACCTTAGTTTTGTTTCAAGACCAAGTTGCTAGTCTACAACTACAGACACACACAAAAATCACATGTACAGCACTGATGACAGGCATTTTCCTATAGAAGATCTCAGCAGTACTTCCAGAGGTAAAGAAATTGGGTATTTGTTTAATTCATTTATTCATTAAATTTATATCTCACTTTTTGGCAAAAATGTGACTAAATTGTTTAATAAATACAATGAAAACATTAAACCACTTAAAAACACATAAATAAAAAAAGAATCAATAGTCCTCTTCAACGAGACTTAAATTCAAATGTGAGGTCTCTGCCTGTCAGCAGAACAACAACAGAAAAGATACCATTTAATCATCTCTCAATAGGGAGTATCTTCGGTCTGTGCACATGTCTCTACCAAACGTATTTAGCCACACATTGCAATTACACCTACAAAAGCATTCACATTTCAGGGATATTGGAAAGGAAAGGTATATGGCTGCCACCCTACTCACCACAGGACACTAAAAACACAGCTACAGAGAGAGGAAAATGGGAATAATTCTCCAAACATACCAAAGAAAATCATCTAATGTGCAAACACAAACAGATGGTTGCTTGGTCACTTTGTAATCACGGCCATTCTGACAGACAGATGACTTGCGAAGTCGTAGGTATTCCTCCTTGTAGCCTAGTATGCAGCCATCTGTAGGGTCACTGGGGTCACTGGAGTGAGCCAACCACTTCGTATAGTCCTTCTCCTGACCTAACAAAAGGAAAACAGCCAGATTTGTGAGGCAGTCAATGTCCACTAAAATAGAGAAATAGGTGATCTTTGTTGGTGTTTTCCTAAAGATTCTGTGACAGAATCACAATGTATTGAGAATAAGATGTCAGTTGAACCCAAGGCAACTGTTCGGATGTTCCCTCAACTCCAGCCACTGTAAATGAACATATCATGGTTTCATACACCCTACACTATAACCCACTAAGTAAAAGCATGAAAAGGGAACAAAAGCTCCTTGCCCCTTTGCTGTTAACTGAAGATAAGAAAAGGATGAGGAAAGGAAGTACATTTTGTGGAATGTTATGCAGTGCAGATGGTTTTGAGGGATGGGAGACAACCATTGATTTATTTGGACAAATTTCATGAGTTTTTACATTGGCTTGAAAAAGTCACCCACATTTTTCTGTTCCCCCCCCAAAGAACTTGTTCCTCTCCACATATTTGTGATTGTCCATTTGACTGCAACTAGAATAACTGAAGAGTCTTACACAGGCAAAAAGGCAATCTAAAAACTGTAGCCTTACACTGGCACAATATCACAACAGTAGCCTATATAAGAGAATCCAGTTATGTCATATTAGCTCAAATCCAGTTGTAAGCTGCAACTGGAGCAGGCACATTTAATCAATGGAACTTACAGACCAGCTGACTCATCAAATCCTTATTCATTTGATGGGCCTACTCTAGATGAAACCTACTACTGGATTTCAGCCACTATTTCAAAGCAAGTATCAGTCTGAATATTTGCTCTCCTTCAAGTATCAATTTGAAGGAGAGCTATGTGCCAACATCCCTATTTATTATAAGAAAGAAAAATGACTCACAGTCCCTTTTGAGGAGATCATTAAAGTCAATGGTATACGAGACCCACTGGCGGGACAGCAAGCTCTCTTTAAATCCCCAGATACTAACATTCATCGATTTTGCTCCTGGCTCAGATGCTAGGCCAGTAAATGTTATCGGTTCCTTACTGAAAATGTAGTTGTGCCAACATTGACCTTCATCTGTTGAGAACCTAAAAGAGATATGGATTAGTAATAAGATTTGAGGTCATCACTGTAGCTCATTTAAAAGTCACAAGAAAGACTCATTTAAAAATCTGCCACTACCCTTAGAGATTGTGGGTGCAAGACACGTCAAGGAAAACCAACTACATGGTAGTTGGTAGCTTTGTGAACAGAAATCCCGCAGGACACTTATTTTCAAAAGAGAGCCAGGAGAGGGTAATTTCAAGAGGAAAGACTATTTAATCCCCCTTCTGTCTACTGCTTTCTTTCTAGCTTGAATTCTCATTTGCTATCAGACATCAAGCCCTTCTCTTTTTTTCTGGACTAAAATGGCATGTGAGGATAGAAACAACCCCTTCTGAAGCTTCTTGACCAAAATCACTGCTTCATGGTAAAGATGGACATGCTAGCCTGTCCTAAGTTGCTTCCAGATGAAGGGCTCCTAGCTTTCCTGATCAAGTGACTTTATATAACTATTCTTACAACATTTTCCTGGAAAGAGAAGAAACAAAAGAAGTAGGAAAGCACAAGAGAGATATGAGTGGTAGGTGATTACATCTGAACCCTCTTGTTGAAAAAAAGTGTTTAAAGCAGGGCAATCACAGACTAAAAATAAGATCCAGAAGCACCCTTAGTAATTTTGGCCAAAAAACAGCTGGATCTAGTCATGGGGCTGTCAGAAAGTGGGCAATCAATCTCTTATATCCTCCCAGCACATAAGTATTAGCAAAAGTGAGTTCCTGCTGCATACTTAATCACATTGATAGGATGATGAGTTTGTTCAACAGCCACGATGATGCCTCCAGAATCCAAGATGGCATAATGATGGGGTCCTTTGAGCATCCGTGCCCAGGTATAGCCGCCATCATCCGAAATGTAAACATCTGGGTTTGTTATTGAAATAGCATCACCAACACTTCCTGCAATATAATACCCAATACCACGGATGTGAATATACCACCACATGCATTCCTTCCAAGGTTCACCACCCTTACCAAGGAAGAAAGATACCACCATCCTCCCCAAAACTAATTAGGTCTGTGGAATACATAATTCAGTAGAAGGTCACAAGTAAAGCCTCTGCACTTGTCCATTATTTCACTTTGTTGTATATGTGTGTAAGATTAATTCATTACCATGAGCAATGATAATTCCAACTGCATTAGGCTCAGACAGAGGTGGCATTGGTACATTCAGCTTCTGTGAGATGCTGTAGGATGCATGAATGTGAAGGTTGCACTGTAAATATAAGACAGTTGAAATACTTAGAAAGCTGATGCAGAAATGTAACAGATCTAAAAGTGAACAATCTCAAGAAATTTGTCACTAAGAAGAATCTACAGATACAAATCCAAGAACCTCTAAACCTCAAAACCTCACTGTTCAACAGAGTGTTCTCCAACAGAGTATCTGTGCAACCCACAATGGTTTTCTTCTAGACATAAGCCCATCGTAGCTATTCATAGGCTGAACTATGAATAATTGTCTATATCATTTGTCTAGATTGAACTCACTATAAAAAGAATATTCAACATTCTCTTCCCTCTTTTAAAATGCTTTAACATTTTTTAAAAGTCCATGCCCTGTCGGGAAAGATGTGAAACTACAGAAGTCACTTTTTAAAACAGAAATTCCAACGCTTACTGCAACGTCAATATTTTTTATTTTATATTGTTATCCAAAACCATTTACAAGGATCCTCTGCTGTTATCACATCATGGCTATGCATTTCAACTCTCAATTCACTACAAAGTCTTTAAAAACTTGCTTAATAAATCATGTGCTGTCAAGTCAGTTCTGTCACAGTAACCCTTTGTAGGGTTTTCCAGATAGAGAATACTCAAAAGTGGTTTGCCATTCCTATATAATGCGTAGCCTGCATAATTAACTTGTAAACCACACAGAGAGTGTTTGAAGCGCTATGGGGCTGTATATAAGCAGCACGCTTTGCTTTGCTATATAAGCAATTTAGAAGTATAGCTTAGGCAAAACATTGTTTCTTGCATGCAGTTTCCGCCAATACATAAGACAAACCTTCTCCTTATTTTTGGCTGTTGAGTCACATTTAGCATTTTCGGGTTTCCTCAAGTGCACCCATTCTCCTCCTTGATCAAAAGTAATCACCGACTGAATGGAATTATCTGGTTGAGGGAAAGAAAACGAAATCCTTGTTTTTGCAATATGTAACATACTCTTTACAATTAATCTGTAAACTTTTTTTTTGTTTCCAAGATACCCAGCAGGCCCCATCCCAACATTCAACAAGACCTGACATATTGAACAACTGTTGAGAACTCTTATGAAAGGAAACAATTTCACTACCAAATCATCATGTTTCTTTCACCCAAACTGAAAGTAGAAATCCTACTCTGGTTCTCATACCACAGGTTAACGCAGGGGGAAAAACCCAACTAGTTACATACTTTTAAAAAGGCAATCTTAAGATAACTATGCTTCATTGAAATTAAAATACAAAATCACATCTGAAATTTGTCAAGTGAGAAGAAATACCATTCCTGAAGTCAAACATAAGGAGAAACTAGATGGATATTATACAATGTCATTTTGTTAGGTTTCATTATTTTTAGCAATCCAAACACCACACAGCTTGCCTTGGATACTTTCTTCTCTCTCTTTCTGTAGTTCTCTAAAGTTTTTCATACTGCAAAAAATAAAGCAAATCATTCCCCTATGTATATGCATAAACTGTTTTGTTTTGCTGTAGGAATTGGTGTGCCGTTGCAGATGTGGTGAAGCATGCTGTACTGAAAGGACAGGCAATACCCTTCTCCTCTCTTTTTTGGCATCTTTTCTTTTCCCAATCCTTATAGCTAACTTTCCAGCAGCTATCCAGGTTAACCTCTCTTCCAACTGCCAGGAGATAACTATTGCAGATTTAAGATCCTGCTCCCATCCTCTTCCCTTTAAGCAAATGATTCTGCATTATGGATAAGGAATATCAAGAATATTGGTAATATTGTATATTTTATATTAATAGTAAAATTATATTATTTTAATGGATACCACCTTACAAAGGAAGGGCTCTGCAGTACAATGTTAAATGTCATTTGTAGGAGTAAGATTACTTCACAACACATCTTCTGGGAATCATTAAAGGTCTCTCTTTCAAAAAGGAAGAGTACTTTAGATTTGTGAATTGCCTCAGCTCATGTTTTGGGATTTGTTTGTGGGTGTTTTTAGGCTTCCAGATGTGAGCAAATATGTTGGCCTGCCTGCTGAGTATGATTTGGCTGTGGCGCTACATTGTTATGCCCCAATGCTGCATTGGGGACACAAATTAAATGAGAGGATGATAAATTATAACATATGCAGTACAGAGTAATGGGAGAAACTGGTAGGTCATGGAAGGAAAAACAATAGTTCTGTGACAAATATATGAATCCAGGAAAATAATGACTTTTGGAGTAATATTTATTTATTAAGTTTGTATATCGCCCTATCAGCACTTTATTTGGGTGGTTTACAGGAAAAGAATAATTAAACACAACAACAATGAAAATTTGAAAAACACCAATCAATGGCTACAATCAGATGCAACAAGAGGCATGATTCCAAACATATGGCAGCGCACATGGCATAAAAATCAGGTGGGGTTGCACTGGAAAGCCTCAAGCAGCATCTTCAGAACCCTTCTGAATGTTAGGGAGAAAGTCAAGTGCAGCTCCACTGGGAGCTGATTCCAGGGTGCTGGTGTCACAGCAAAGAAGGCCCAGCTTCTCGCAGTTGATTTCCTGGCCTCCTTTGAAGTGGGCACCTGGAGGACCATAGCTTGGGAGGATCTGGTGAACTGGCTAGATGACCTTGGGAAAATGCGCTCAGACAAGTACCATTGTCCCAAACTGTGAAGGGCTTTATATGTGAACATCAGAACTTTGGCCCTGACTGGAGACACAACATGTAACCAGTTCAGGCAAGCTAGAATGAGGGAGATACTGTATAGTCAAATTTGCTCACACCAGCCAGTCTGGCCACTGCATTCCGGATCTGCTGATGTCTCTGGATCAGCCTCAAGGGAAGCCCCACACAGGGAGCATCACAGTAGTCAATCCAGAAGATGACCAATGCCTGCACCGGAGTCCTAAGGGCTTCCTTGTCTAGATAAGGATGGAGTTGGGCTACAAGTCTCAGCCAGCTAAAAGCTGTTCTAGACATAGCTGCAATCTGGGAATCCCAAGATAGAGCTGGATCCAGAAGCACATTCACGTACAGTGGTGCCTCGCTTAATAAGCCCACCATATAATGACGAATTCGCATAGCGATGTTTTTTTGGATAGCTAATGCAAAGGCATACCGACGGTTCCAATGGGCGAAAATTGCTTAGCGACGATCGGTAAGCGTTTCGCTTACCGATTTTCACTTGCCGATTTTTTTCAATCAGCTGTTCGGCGGTTCCAAAATGGCTGCCGGACGCCCGAAATGGCCGCGCGCAGCGTTTTCGCGCCCTGTCCTCGCTTACCGAGGGTGCAAAAATGGCGGCCGTATGGGGGAAACATTGCAGAACGGTGAGTTTTGTGCCCATTTGGAACGCATTAAATGGGCTTTTCCATTCCGTATAGCGATGTTTCCCCATAGCAAAGGTTAATCCGGAACGGATTAGCCTCGCTATGCGGGGCACCACTGTAATGCACTTGATCCCTAAAACAGGAGGACAATGTCATCCAATTTAGGGGTAATCCCACCCGTACAATCCAAGAGATCTCCCAGGAACAAGATTTCTGTCTTGTCTGGGTTCAGTTTGAGCCTATTGGCCCTGGTCCACTCTAAGCCTGAAGCCAGGCATCACTCAAGTGTCTGGATGGCATCCACTGCACAGGTTGTAAAAGAGAGACTTGTGCATCATCAGCATACTGATGACACCTTACTCCAAATCTCCTGATAACTCCTACCAATGGCTTTACATAGATGTTAAACAGCAATGGGAAACTGAGGACCCTTGGGGCACCCCACAATTGAGGGTCCAGGGGGTTGAAAATTCATCCCCAAACTGAACTCTTTGGACACAATCCTCAAGGAAGGATCAGAACCAGCTCAATGTAAAGACCATGGGAAGGTTATCTAGATGCAAAAAGTAAAACAAAACATTCTGCATGATTATATGTAAAGGGCATTGTGAATGCTAAAAAAACCAGTGTGGTTTCCCCCATACTCTCTTGCACCAAATGTAGTTTTCTTTCACTAGTTTATATGATAAAAGAAGGGATATATCCAGAACACTCACAGAAACTTCAGGTATAGCAAAATAAAACAAAGTTATATGAAGCACATATACTTCTACTGAGAAGATACAATTGTATTTAAAAATGCTTGAGTCCAGAGACTCTGGACATATCACTTTAGGAAAGATCATTTTACATATGTTTAGTTCAGCTTATGTTAGGTAAGGAGAGAGAGAGACTGGGCAACCCTTGCCCAATCCAGCTTGTGTATGTAATGACCTCTTCTCTTCAGGAAAATATTAACCAGCATTTACAGCCTGATCCTGGTTTAGCACATCAGAAGTAAGAGATATTTCTGTGCCAATGTGTCATTTTTCTATTTGAATAAAATTATGGTAATTCCCATCTAAAGAAAGAAGAGCTATGCCTGCATCCCATCACAGCTCGGCATATAGCTGATTGGCTTTCTTATTTTAGTCAAGCATTCTAAAGAGATTTAAAATATCTCTGTAAAGTGAGACATGAACAATTGTAATCACATGAAAAAAAATCTTGTAGCTATTGTTCTGAGTTTCAACATAGCACAGCTGAAACCACTGCAAGAAAATCTGGCACATTTTAGACACAGTGTCCAAAAAAGTGAGATTACTTTTTCAATCATAATTCTTAGAAGACAATCTAATCTCAAAATATAAGCTATTTTGAGATTAAGCCATCAAGCAGAAGCATGATAGAAATTTTGTTTACTAATTCTGCTGGCCCTAACAAAATCAGTTCCATGTTACTTAATGGACAGTTAAGCATTATGTGCTTTCTTAAAAGAGTTCCTGATTTTCCGTCTACAATCCCATGTTGAAAGTGAACACTCACCTTCTGAGAGCACACTAGTGATGTACGTTCCTCTCATGGAGGTCACATTTGTGAAGTCTGTCTCCCCACCAGTAGTGGTGTAGAGATGTCTTTCTAGAGACTTGGAATATATGATGCCTTGGTCATCAGAGGTGTAGATTGTTCCATGCCCAGTATCTGCAAAAAACAAAACAGCACACTGCAGAGTGCAGAGGGGCATCGTCATATAGAACAGGGTTGCCATCTTAGCATTACCAATATCCACCAAACAATCTGAAGTTAATAGGCATCCTGCAAGTGAACTATGTTCATTTCAGAGCAACTTGAAAACAGATGAGACTGTTTTCATTCATAAATGAATGAATGAAATGTATGAATGAAGACAATGAACCGGACCATGTAGTGTGCTTGATTGGTGGAAGGAGGAAGCTGCAAGGATGCCCAATGTATGTACATGGATGGCACTATGAGGGACTTGCCAAGGTAACAATTTGCATTTTTTTCTGCGAGTCAGTTTATCAAGTATGGGACACATTACTTTACTCTAAACTGCAGATTTACAATCTGAATCCAACACACATTTACACCATCTGCCCTGCTATCTCTCTCTCACCTCCGGGTTCATCTACATGCATGAACACCATGTCATCATTAGCTGCCAAGATAGAGTAAAACTGTTCTTGTCCCACTGAAGGTAGCTGGGCCATATTCCAAGTTTCACCTTGATCCAATGACACATGGATTCGTCTTGTATTACCCTAGAGACAGCAATGTTAATTTCAATAACTTTCCATACTATTCACACTAATGATACTGTGATTAACTGTCTGTAATAAATGAAGAAATTCTTCCAAAAACTCAAGATACTATATGAAATACGTAATTCCTCACAATAACACCATTATTCATAGTCCCAGTCTCTGTAGGCATTGTTTCTTTGATTTGTATGCTTTAAATTACACATTTTATGTATACTCCAATAATATATATGGCCAAAATCCTGCTGCATGGTTATGCAAGAATCATAACTGTTACTGCCAAATTGCCGTAAATTCAGCCATCTGCACAGGTCACTCAGCATGCAACAAATAATGCCTGTGAGATATTGTAACACTAAAGGTTACAGCTTCAACAGGATATCAGATAATACATATTTTAATATTTCATACAGTACATGAAACATTAAAAATGTAATTTAAAACATACGAATCAAAGAAATAAAACATTATGATGATTACCTTTCCAAAACATCTTTGAGAATTTATTAATCACGTTTCCACATAATTGTTAAAAGTATAACAAATACAAACCAAACTAACACCAAGATCTACCTATTGGTAAATGGAAGCTTAAATATTAACACCATGCAGGTCAGAATGACCCAAATACTGGGTCTCCTTTGCTACATCCTTTAAAAAAAGCTTTACTGTAAACATAACTCATGGAGCTACAGGCATAAAGAAGGAGAAGAGATGTTTGCATACCTTTTCTGTCATCACAGATGCAAAGAGGAAGCGCCCACCCAGGCCAAAGGAATAGATTTTGCTTCCTATATTCTTGAAAGACTTCCCAAAGTCTTTGGTCCTTTTCAGCTCCAGCAACCCAAGATCAGCTTCTTGAGCAGAAGAAACACATGTCACCATTGCTCCAATTTAGAGACACAGGCAAGCCCTGCACCATGCAATACTCCCACAATGGGGGTTCCCTATTTCGACAAGACTGTGAAGTTACAGTACCTGTTCCCACGTTTTTATAGATAACTGGTTTCTTGGGGGGGAGGTAAGGGTTTCATTCAATATTTTAATTTTGTTTATTGTGTATCTTTATCTGTTTTGTAGCTGCTGAGAGTAGTGGCTTGCCAATAGATGGGTGATGTATAAAATAAATAAATAAACAAATATGTTAGACATCAGTATCTCTAAAAGACAAGTCCATGCACATAACCTTCTCTTTTGCAGACACCCACAGTCAATGAATGTCAGGGTAGAGGTGTGGAGCCATGTGATCTATGGTATGAGCCCCATAGTGTTTCAATGCAGGAAATAACCATCACATAAGTATATGATGCACCTATTATAAACTGAAAAGAAAAACTGGGAAGAACTGAATCTCTTATGTAAGGTTATGATAGACTTGTGGGCCTGACTATCCTGCATGGCTAATGACCTTACTTACACATTTGTATGTTGTCCTTCAATTTATCATAACCTGCAGGGTGCTCATAAAAAAAACTTCAGATACAGATTACAATGGAAAATAAAATTCCTTTCAGGGAGGCACTCTACCAGTGGTGAGCACTTTGTGGCACTCCTGATGTTGTTGGACTACAACTCTCATAATCTCTCATAAGTGGTTTTGAACTAAGGAAGAGGGATGTCAAGTTGTCTAATTAACCAATTATTTACTAAAACTGCAAATACTTACTACAAGAACCATTCTGGTAGGTGGTGAAAAAGATGGTTATGCCAGGGCCCCTAGACAAGTCAATAGAAGAGAACACTTAGTGTGGTGTCAAAAAAGCTGACCAATTAACAATTCAATGTTTTGCATCAGTCTATAGGCAAATGCATTAAAATTTACTTTGTACAGACAGAATTGTTATAAAGCCTACAATAGATCTTGTTGTCACTAGAAGTAAGAACCTTACTTAGAAATGAGTTAAGAAAAATCTGTACACAGCAACTATCTAGAGAAAATGATAATGAGCAAAACTTCTAGCATGTAGCACAAGACTCTTGTTTATTGCAAGGGAGGAACACAAGAAATTGTTCCAAACTTCTGGTACACAATCCTTGTGTGTCAGGACAGATACCTATACAACTAAATATTCAAAGTTATGAAAACAAAAGTTTTTAAAAATATACAAACCCCAAATTCAACTTGCAAATGTTGTGTGTGGTGGAACTATTCTTGAAAACCTAGATGCTCTACCCACTACATACAAAGCCACAAAGATTTACAGCCTGCTGAATCTTGAACAGCAAAACACATATTTCTCTGCAGGAGTCTTCAAGTCAATTCCCTAAGTTACTACAGGCAGAAATATTGCTCTTTCCCATCCATGACAAGAAAAAAGATTTCTTCCCCTCTTCTTAGTTCTCTGATCCATAAATAACCTGGGGAAGTTGATCCCTCAGTATGCCAGATCTGACACACAAGACATCTTTCAATGCCAGCATCCTCTGGCATGCAGAGAATGTAGAAGAAGAAAAGTATTAGATGCTTACTTTATATTATTTTGCTTTGCACAAACATAAATAGTTGTACTACTTCTTTTCTTTCACATCAGAGAATTAAACAAGAGGCCTAACAAGTACTTACAAGAAGAATTGACGAAGAATTCACAAGAGTTATCTGGAAGTTGAGTCACGGCAACTGGACTTCTTTCAAAAGAAGTCCAGTTGCCGTGACTCAACTTCCAGATAACCTCACCTGGATGACTAAGAATACTTCACAGAGGTGTTGTTGCCTTCCTAAAGCAATGTATGGCGTGAGACAACTAAGGATTTGCTGGTCTCTCCAAGTTAAAGAAAAGATGACGTAACAAAAGACACATTAGATTGTAGGAGATTTCTGAGCAAGACTAATGTTCACTGTTAACATGATAGCTATATATTATAAGGAGTTACCGTATATATAAGTTAGAACACCTCATACAATGTTGTCTACTCTATAAGGCAGCAGTTCCCAAAATTGTATGCAAAAGTACTTTCTAATCTTGATTGTGCTAACTAAACATTTTGGACCAGCCAGAATTCTGAAGAACTTACATTCTTTTGATTCCTGACAAAGAATAAAGAAATCTTCTGGTTCCTCAGAAGGTCTATTATGCAGAAGATTGGCAGAGATGCAACAAGATACTGTTGAGGAAATAGCAATGCACTAACACTAGGTATCACCAGGAGAGGGCTTTGCAGCCTAATGTTATTGTTCTTTGCCACTAACTTGATTAGAAAAGTTCTTTCCCCACCTCTGGCATTTGAGGCAAGCCCCCACCCTTTCTGTTTGCGTATTACGATTGTCAATTTCATTGACAGCCTTCTTTCTCTGACCTCTGAACAAGCAACAAGAAACAAGGTCTCTCCATGTGCTGGACACTCTCTTTTTGTTTTTATGCTTCTGACTGGAACTAGAAATGATAACTGTAAGTAAAGATACCTTTTTTGATTTCTAGAGTGATTTTAACATGCAAAATTCTAGTCTGTGTGGAAATGAACCCAAAGTGGGAGGGGACAGTGAGACTGAGCTGATTTCTCCATGTTTCTGAGTAGCTGTTTTTTCTACTTCATACTCTGCTAACTCAGAACAACCATAATTCCCCAAAAGATACAAATACTAACAGGAACACACACAGATGCCTTCATATATTGGTGACCACAACCCCTGCCTCCATCTAGAAGAGTAAAATGATTCAGGCCAGATGTTGCCCAGATGATTAAAACTCCTTTGCATGACAAAGAGGTTATTACAACCTGAGCAAACCAAAAGGTCTTCATAGTTTAGCTCCCTTATGTTGAAATTTGCAGGGAGAAATGGAAAATACTTTCACTTCAAAAAGTGAGAAGACACTATGGGCTCAGTGGCACAAACTCTGTATCTCAGCGTGTTATCACTTTGGTAAGATAAACTATTCTTAGAACAACAGGTTCTTAATTCCAGGTCCCTATATGTGGTTTCCTTCTAGGCCCATGGCTCTAGCTCAGTCAGTGACATACCATTAATGAAATTATGTTTAAATCTGTTTTGTACAGCAGATTCCCCATCATACACATTACTCTCCAAGATTTCTGAGATGTCAGGGATTAAACCTGAGACATTCTATGCAGCAAAAAAAAGTCTCTGCTGCCAAGTTGTCACATCTACTTAAATAACTTTGGAATTCTCAAAGTGAAATAATCCAGAATAGAAAAGTTTAGCATATAGTTGCAAAGTTGGACATTTAAGTGGACCTCTTCCTACGTTTACCAAATGTTAAAATAGCAAAAAAGCTATTCATACTTGGAATGAGTTACAGTGACTCTATTGGAAAAGCATACATGGCAAACGGGACCATTAGTAAATCTTTCAAGTGACTTGTTGGGAGAGAGAGAAAAAAAACTTCAAAACATTATCTCAAGGACAACCACCTCTGTTTTTGTCTAATGCAATCACGAACATCTCAAGCTTGGTTGTTTTCCAGATGCTTACCATTTGGCCAGGCAAACATCTTTGTATATTTCTTTCCATTTCTCACCAAAGTTCTTGGATATCCACAGGCTTCCCTGAAACATTTAGAAAGGACTGCTCTTTATTTGATTTATCACTTCTAAGATCCAGTCACAAATATTTATTAATAATATTTTAGCTCACCTTTCCATTAAAAAATGCTGATTCCTAGTGGCTTAAAACAGCATTAAAAAAGCCTTCGAGAATACATAGTATTAAAATACTTTAAAAATACAGAAGAAAATCATAAAAAAAGACATTGGATAAAACACTATTTTATCAGACTGATTCAGATCAACAACCTGGCTGGGCAAAACTGTGTTAGAAAAGAAATGCAGTGGAACACCATAAGAGGAGGAGGAAAAGAGACCTCCTTTGGCAGACAGTTCCAAAGAATATGTATGACCACAGAGAAGGTGCCCTCTTGCATCTCAGCACTCACATGTTGATGGGATAAGGAGACAAGGCTTCAAAGAGAATTGCAAAGGCTAGCATGGGATTTTTTTAAATCTTCTTTCCAAACAAGGCCTTAAAGCCCAGGACCAGTCTTTGAAAAAGACAGAAACAGCTCAAAAACAATTGAAGTTGTTCTAATGGGAGGAGTCACATACTGTCAATAACCATCTCCAGTCAGCAGTGTGGTTGCAGTTTTCTAGATCTGCTAAAGTTTTCATAATCCAATTCTGCCACAGAATAACAACTATAACAAGTTTATTTTCTCAACACTATAGTATCTTACAATAATCCTGCAAAGGAATTTTATGTGTTGATAATCATATCCTACATTTTTACTGAAGGACAATGCTTAGGCTGAATCATACTATATGACCTCACAACAGCTATATTTACAGTATATCACAGAAATGAGTACTGTACACCCCCTCACATTTCATAAATATTTTAGTGTATCTTTTCATGTGACAACACTGAAGAAATGACACTTGGCTACAATGTAAAGCAATGAGTATACAGCTTGTATAACAGTGTAAATATGCTGTCCCCTCAAAATAATGCAACACATAGCCATTAATGTCTAAACTGCTGGCAACAAAAGTGAGTACACCTCTAAGTGACAATGTCCAAATTGGGCCCAAGTAGCCATTTTCCTTCCCTGGTGTCACGAAACTCGTTAGTGTCAGAAGTCTCAGGTGTGAAGGGGGAACACCGTCCTGAGTTAGGAGGAACAGTTGGAGAGGCAGTCTCAGGAAATTGGATGTGATGGTCTTGAGGGTGATAAACCATGGTTGCTGAGCCCACCATGGAGCTACCAGGATAGCATCGGCTTGCAACTGGCAGATCCTGACAATCGTCGAATGAGCAGGATGGGAGGAAAAAGAGAAGGACAGCATCCCAAGCCACCATGAAGGCATCCCCCAAAGAACCCATGCCTCTCCCTGCTCGAGAACAAAACTTTTTGCACTTTGCGTTGATCTGAGTAGCAAAAATGTTGATGGCCGGTGTGCCCCACCTGTTGCAGATGTGGGCAAACACAGAGTCGTCAAGAACCCACTTGTGAGTTTGAGTGGTCAGGCAGCTCAGGTGATCGGCCACATCATTGTCCTCTGTCGATATATGGATGGCGATCGGAAATATGTGGTGATCGTAGCACCACTCCCACAGGTGGATCGCTAAGTACAGAAGGGACAAAGAGTGAGTGCCTCCCTGCTTGTTTATGTAATACAAAGTGGTCATGTTGTCCATAGCCATCTGCACTCCACGACCGACCACTAGAAGACAGAAAGCGCAAAGAGACTTGATGACTGCAAACATCTTAGACTGATGTATAGCAGCTTCTCTGAGTTGGACCACAGAATGTGGATCTTGTGAATACCACAATGCACGCCCTAACCCATCGGGCTGGCATCCGTCGTGATCTGGACTGTCAGCTGAAGGGGCTTGAAGGGTTGGCCAATTAGAAGATGTGGCACGAAAGTCCACCACATCAGTTGACTTGCTAACTCTGGAGTCACATGGAGGCATTTGGCGGGGTTGTCCAATAGAGGATTGAACTGCAACAGGTACCACGTCTGCAGAGAGTGCATCTTCAACCAAGCGTGAGGAAGAGCAGATGTGGTGGAAGCCATAAGGCCTAAAAGATTCTGCATGTGATGAGCAGAAACCCTGGTGTATGGGCGGAATGGATGAATAGCCCGATTCAATCTGTAAATCCTTTCAGAAGGAAGGAAAACTCTGGCTCTGTTGGAGTCCAAAACCACATCAATGTAGTCCATGGTCTGAGATGGTTGAAGATGGGACTTCGCAAAGTTGACCTGGAGGCCTAGATCTGCCAGTTTGTAGAGCAAAACTTGTATCCTCTTATGCCTTAGCGTAAGAGCCAGCGACGATCAACCAGTCGTCTATATAAGGAAAGACCATGATATTGTGCAGATGCAGGTAGGCTGCTACTGGAGCAGGGAAAGGAGGGGGGGAAAGAAAAAGAGGAAAGGAATCATGGTGAACATTAAAGATTGCAGTCCAGGATCAAAAGACGAGAAGAGAAGCCGAGAAGACAAAATACCAAAGTATCAAGACAAAGTCCATAATCCAAATTGCAAATGGTAACCAGTCCGAAGGTCAAACACCAGACACAACAATGGTAGCCAATCCAAAATGCAAGAATCATAAATCAGGTCAGTCCAAGTCAAAATATTCCAGAGATCAGAAAAAACGTAGTCAAGAAAACAGGCCAAGATCAAAACCAGAGAACTTGAAAGAACTGAAAACAGCTCTAGGCATCACAAGAAAGTCTGACTGCAGTGGCGGCAAAAAGGAACTGAGATACCATGGATGGGCAGGGCATGCACAACACAGGGAAACATTCTATTGGTCAGTTATTTTAGCTCTAGATAGCAGGCGCAGTTTAACACATTTGTGTACATTACAGAGACCACGAAGTGAGTACACCCCTAAATGACAATGTCCAAATTGGGCCCAAGTAGCCATTTTCCCTCCCTGGTGTCATGAAACCCGTTAGTGTCACAAGTCTCAAGTGTGAAGGAGAAGCAGTGTTATCGCTCTCATTCTCTCAGACTAGTCACTGGCAGTTCCACATGGTACCTCATGGTCATGCACTATCTGAGGATCTGAAAAATCATTTTTTTTCTCTACATAAAGATGGCTTAGGCTATAAGAAGATTGCCCAAACTCTGAAACTGAGCTGTAGCATGGTGGCCAAGACCAGAAAGTGGTTTAACAGGACAGGTTCCATTCAGAACAGGCCTCGCCATGGTCAACCAAAGAGGTTGAGTGCCCGTGATCAGCATCATATCCAGAGGCTGGCTTTGGGAAATAGACTAAGTGCTGCCAGCATTGCTGCAGAGGTTGAAGGGGTGGGGGGGTCAGCCTGTCAGTGTTCAGACCATATGCCACACACGCCATCAAATTGGTCTCTAGGGCTGCCATCCCAGAAGGAAGCCTCTTCTAAAGATGATGCACAAGAAAGCCTGCATACGGTATGTTGCAGACAAGCAGAGTAAGGACATGGATTTCTGGAACCATGTCCTGTGGTCCAGTGAGACCAAGATAAACTTACCTGGTTGAGATGGTCTCAAGCGCATGTGGTGGCAACCAGATGAGGAGTACAAAGACAAGTGTGTTGTGCCTACAGTCAAGCACGGTGGTGGGAGTGTCATGGTCTGGGGCTGCATGAGCGCTGCCAGCACTAGAGAGCTACAGTTCATTGAGGGAACCATGAATGCCAACACGGACTGTGACATACTGAAGCAGAGCATGATCCCCTCCCTTTGGAGACTGGGCTACAGGGCAGTATTCCAACATGATAATGACCCCAAACACACCTCCAAAACGACCACTGCCTTGCTAAAGAAGCTGAGGGTAAAGGTGATGGACTGGCAAAGCATGTCTCTAAACCCTATCGAGCATCTGGGAGTGATCCTGAAACAAAAGGTGGAGGTGTGCAAGGTCTCTAACATCCACCAGCTCTGTGATGTCATCATGGAGGAGTGGAAGAGGACTCCAGTAGCAACCTGGGAAGCTCTGGTGAATTCTATGCCCAAGAGGGTTAAAGCAGTGCTGGAAAATAATGGTGGCCACACAAAATATTGACACTCTGTGCCCAATTTGGATATTGTCACTTAGGGCTGTACTCACTTTTGTTGCCACTGGTTTAGACATTAATGGCTGTGTGTTGCGTTATTTTGAGGGGACAGCACATTTACACTGTTATACAAGCTGTATATTCACTGCTTCATGGCACAGTGGTTTGTGCTGCAGCCAAAATTGTGCTCCCGACACGGGGTTCAATCCCAGGTAGCCGGCTCAAGGTTGACTCAGCCTTCTATCCTTCCGAGGTTGGTAAAATGAGTACCCAGCTTGCTGGGGGGGGGCAATGTGTAGCCTGCATAATTAACTTGTAAACCGCCGAGAGTGCTTGAAGCACTATGGGGCGGTATATAAGCAGCAAGCTTTGCTTTTGCTTTGCTTTACACTGTAGCCAAGTGTCATTTGTTCATTGTTGTCACATGAAAAGATATACTGAAATATTTATGAATTGTGAGGGGGTGTACTCACTTCTGTGATATACTGTATAATATTTAGATAAAAAGCCAAAACATTGTTTTGGTTTGTTTGTTTCTTAGACTTCTACTGCGCCCATCTAGACCAAAGGTCTACTCTGGGCAGCATTACAAATTTTTAAAAACACTGCAACCAATAAACCTGCGACACTTCAATGTTGTGACACTTCAAAGACTAACATGTTTTACTGAACACAAGCTTTTCCAGACTGACGCCCATCTCATCGGATGCACCTAAAAAAATGGTCTGCAAAGCATAAGTAGCTTATACTTAACAAAGCTTGTCAGTCTTTAAGGTGCCACAAGATTCTTCATTTTTTTTCATGGCAACAGGCTGACATCTGGTCATGTAGCAGTAGCAACTGTTTCACATTAAGAACTGGGTGGAATATTGATCTTGTAGGAAATTTCCCAGAATTTGGATGATGTTTCTCTTGCTCTGCATTCTGACTTCCAGCAAGTTCTTGCACTTTTGTGTCTCTACCCAAAACAAAGCTTACTTTTTGCACTCCTGTATACTGGAGTTTTGTGTGATGGCACTTCCCAAATACTTTTGTTCTCAGGGCTGCAATAGGCTTATCTCAGAATCACAATACAAATTTTTAACAATGGGGAAGTATGAGAGTCTATGTCCACAATGTATAACACCACACAAAAGGTAAACAGAGATTAATTTACAATGGCTATTCAAAATGGGGGGGGGGGGGGAACAAGAGAAAGCAGATGTTAATTATGATCACAAGAGATTAGTTATGAGCCCCCCCCCCATGTTTTTTGGAACCTGCATTGAAGGGCTTGAATTATCACAGCAGTGAATAAATGGGCACACATGTAGTTCTATACCCTGATCCAACACCATGTAGTACTTACCTCAGTACTGAGGGCCAACAACAAATCAGAATTCTGAGGGTGGTAAGTTATTTGTGTCAAAGGATGGAAAGGGAGATCTGTCATTATGAAGTTTTTAGCAAAATCTGATGACTTGAATATTCTTCCTGTATGTTCTGGTCCAGATCTATCCCCTGTTAATATAACCTGGACAGAAAGATATAAAAAAGGAATGCTTCTCAAGTTTCAACACAGAGGTTATTAAAGAATCATAGAGTAATGAAGTTGGAAGGGGCCTATAAGGGCATCAAGATCAGTGCAGGAATATCAAATGATATCTGCCAGGTGGTTGTCTAAATTTCTCTTGAATGCCTCCAGTGTTGGAGCATGCACTACCTTCTCAAGGTAACACACTACCAGTTTTTCATGTGTGAAATAATGAGAAGCATCATGTGTGCACATAATGAGAAGCATAACTGCATATTTCAAATATTATAAGTTTTGAAGAACACAAACCAAAAGGTCACAAAAACAGAAACAAAATAAATCCAAAAACTCACTGGGTAGGATTCTTAGTTAATTCCATATCCTGCCTTTTCTTGCTCTTCTCTGTCGTGGAAATTTGTAGTGCAAATTAATGCAAAGACAACATTTCACTATGATATGAGTGCATACCTGCCCTCTATTTAAAAAGTTTTAAGATTATGTTAAAAAGAACATAATCATTCTGTTCACATCCCAGTACCGTAAGAAAACAATACTCATAAAGCCCAAGGATAACCTTGATGACCCAGAATGAAATATATTTTGCATGGGTACAAAAACTTCTGGTTTTGGCACCAATCAGAGGCAGCAGAAGCCCTGCAAAGCCCTCAGTAAAATACAAATGTGATGAATGGTAAGACACATGCCATGTCCTGTTGACCAAAGAAACAAACTTAGTGCACTGCATTACAGAAGAAAGAAGGGGAGAAAAAGCAATAGTTGGAAGGCACACATTCTGCCAAGATATTGACCTACTCTTAACAACCAAGCTTTGTCAAACAACCACGCCCAGAACACTGTGAGACTGAGTAAAAAAATCTGGTGACCTTGACAAAGCAAGTGATTGTTTTTCTGTAAAAGTGGGAAAATTGAAGCATCAAATAGGATGTGTGTCTGGTAGCCATACAGTCCAGTGGGACACAGAACAGTCACACAAGTAGAGAACAGCATGGATTTTATGACAGAAATTTGTGTGACACATATAATACGAGCTTTTAGGTGATGCTGTGTCAGCTATCTATAACTTGGCAAGCAGATGTAAGGTGCAGAGCTGTGAACAAAGTTCAGCTCCACCCGACATTCCAGGCGAATAATAACTCAAGCAAGTTCTCATGTCTACCATTTGGTACTAAGCTAGTAAGTTACTAAAATGCATCAGTTCAAGATTCTTCTTTAAAAGGTCAAGTTCCACCTTTAAAAATAAAGCAGAGTTAGGCAATGTGTTGGGATACCTAGTGTAGTGTAGTGGATTGAATGACAGACTAGGACTCAGGAGGCCTGGATTTGAATCCCACTCAAGCACGGGAACTCACTTGAGGTGTGGAACTAGTCAAACTACTCCTTAAATATCTCACTTATATTGAAAGCCCTTTTAGGGTTGCTGTAAATCAGTTCTAATTGGATGGTACATAACAAAAACGAATGTGTGCCTCCCCCTCAACTCAATGTTGCTGGCCTGTAGCACTGATGAGCACAAGGATTTTCAGATGAAGAACATTTGCAGGATTATGCAGTTTCTATCCATTATTTAAAGGACTGGGATTAGCAAGCAGTCTCCCAAAACATATTAGCAGGCTTTTCTTACCTTTCCTGAATTCTCTGGACCAATAGCCATTCCAAATTCTGTTCTGATGAAAGTGTTGTTAATGAGATCAGTGATGTCTGTGAACGTTTTCCCATAGTCTTCACTAAGATGCAAGGAAAAAGAAAGACATATTAAAGGGAAATTTATCTCAACAGGAGGCTACGCAGGACTGGCAGTTTGTGTTTGAAAGTCTCTTAAAAGCAACTGGAAATACCAAATAAATGACAGGAAAAATCTAAATATTTGAAAGTGACAATGTTACTACTACTTCACAGACTTCTTATGTTGTGGCTTATTCATGTGTGGAGTCATGTACAGAGTACCTCATTGTGATACTGATGAGCACAAATATTCAGAAACACAGGGACAAATATTCAAATATGGTGTGATAGAGAGAAAAAACCACACAGAAATAGCTGTTGAACATGAGCATATATAATGGCTATTATTTAAAATCTAAACAGTAACCCTTATCTTTCAGATATGCCTCAAGATTGATAATATAATAAGCATCTTAAAGAATAAATGAAATAATGTGTCAAAATGTAGTAATAAGATGGCAACCAAAAATCCAGCTGTGTTTGATCTTAAAGAGGAACTGATAATCATATTAGGCATAATATGCTATTAAACATCCAGGAAAGGCAGAACTGACTCCATGGTGTCTGAAAAATAAAAGTAGAGCCAGCTGAACAGACCAAAGAAGAACCTCATAATTTTAAGTTTCTACATGTAAAGCAGTGCCCACAGGGCAAATGTGATGTATAAACTGTCCCTATTAATTGAGGCAAAAGGTCCACATATATCCAGCCAAAGCTCTATTTAACACCTTAAACAATGCAACCGACTTTCTTTACCATGTAAGAAAGCAAAAAAGCTGATAACTAGTTCCACCAAGGCAATAGACATGGGAATGTTTCAGCCTTTGTTTAGTGCTTTTTTCTTAAAAGGATTGGCAATCGATGAAGTTGAATATTTAACCATGTTGACAGCTCCGTCCTCAGAGAAAGAATATAGAAAGGTAGGAGGTAAATGGCAGAAAGTAAGGAGGAATTAGAGAACCTCGTCATGAGGGTGAAAGAAGAGAGCGCAAAAAATGGTCTGAAGCTCAACATCAAAAAAAAAAAAAAAAAAAAAAAAAAAAAAAAAAACACCCTAAGATCATGGCCACTGGTCCCATCACCTCCTGGCAAATTGAAAGGGAAGATATGGAGGTAGTGACAGATTTTATTTTCTTGGACTCCAAGATCACTGCAGATGGTTACAGCAGCCACAAAATTAAAAGATGCCTGCTTCTTGGGAGGAAAGTGATGACAAACCTAGACAGCATCTTAAAAAGCAGAGACATCAGCTTGCCAACAAAGGTTTTTTCAGTAGTGATGTATGGAAATGAGAGGTGGACCATAAAGAAGGTTGATGGTCAAAGAATTGATGCTTTTGAATTGTGGTGCTGGAGGAGACTCTTGAGAGTCCCCCTGGACTGCAAAGAGAACAAACCTATCCAATTTGAAGGAAATCAACCCTGAGTGCTCACTGGAAGGACAGATCCTGAAGCTGAGGGCCCAATACTTTGGCCACCTCATGAGAAGACTCCCTGGAAAAGACCCTGATGTTGGGAAAGTATGAAGGCAAGAGGGGAAGGGGATGACAGAGGACAAGATGGTTGGACGGTGTCATCAAAGTACCAACGTGACTTTGACCAAACTCTGGGAGGCAGTGAAAGACAGGAGTGCCTGGCGTGCTCTAGTCCATGAGGTCACAAAGAGTTGGACATGACTTAACGACTAAACAACAACAAGGAGGTAAATAAGGTCTTTAAGTGTTCACAGGCCTATCTGTAGAGGCAGCCAGTAAGGATTGTTTCTGCAGGATTTCCAACATGTTAAAGTAGTGTTGGTTTACATATGGTCATCCATTACGGTGAACTAGATGGTAAAGGAAATATATGTAGCTGCCTCCCATCAACCTTAACAAGCACAGCCAACGATGAGTAATAATGGGAAGTCCAATAATAACTGGAAAACCACACATTCCACAAATCTGTGATAAACAATTCTGAGTCAATGTGTTCACCTGTGTATTTACACTGGTCATATGTAGACATGCAAAAGCATAGTAAACCCATTGTTCAGAAGATAGGAATAAATGTGAATGAACCAATAGGAAAGCTGCTTCAAGCACAAAATAGATCACCTGCTTTATAACCTACTGTTTAAACCTGTGCGCCTTTGCTTAGCTGCACCACACAGTGGATTTTCTGCACACCTTGTAGCACTCTCTAGGTCAATGAACTGGGTTCTTCACGGATTTCAAACATACACTCTAGTCCTCAGGAATCATACCAGCCAGTGTTTATCTCTGACTTTTCTGAGAGGCAAACCCATGCCAATAAATGTTTATTTTATTTATTTATTAGATTTCTATCCCACCCTACTAGACAAAGTCTACTCATGGCGGGTTCCATTAAACATTATAAACTAGAACAATTAAAACAATTCAAAACAATAATGTTAGTAATGCTCAAGATGGGAAAACAGAAAATTATAATTATAATTTCAGAAAATTATAATAAGAAAATTATAATAAGAATAAAGTCAGGTATTGACAGGAGGGAAGGTCTGCCTGAAGAGCCAAGTTTTTAATTGGCTCTTAAAAACTTATAAATAGGCAATCACGATTTGCATGACGTGCACTGGGGATCAGTGGCAAATTCTTGGCCTCAAATAAAAACTACAATGTGCCTGATATTCATAAATATGCACAAAAATATTGTTCTTACCTTCGGTAGAGTTTAGACTGCCCAACAGTCACAATCAGCAGTGGTACTTGAAATGTGGTCAACACAAGAATGACCTGGACAGAGGGAGAAAAGCCAGTTAGCTCAAATAGTCTTGGTTGTGTGTTTTTGTTTTTGTTTGTATTTATTTTTTTCTGATGGAGGTAAGTAAGTAAGTAAGTAAGTAAGTAAGTAAGTAAGTAAGTAAGTAAGTAAGTAAGTAAGTAAGTAAGTAAGTAAGTAAGTAAGTAAGTAAGTAAGTTAGTTAGTTAGTTAGTTAGTTAGTTAGTTAGTTAGTTAGTTAGTTAGTTAGTTAGTTAGTTAGTTAGTTAATTCCAACAGTGTTGAAAGAAGAGCATACATATGACACTGTCTTAGGGCCAAGCAACTACAGTACTCGGTTTCTGTAGAGATCAATTCACATTATGTTTAGAGCTACATGGCAGAAACAACTCATATTTACTTTCTTGCAGTTGTTTTTTGTGATGGTAGATTATTTCTCACACTTTTAAAAACATATACATATGATACAAACTTTCATAAGGCCAACTGAGTACGCAAGACACTAACTGGACGTCATTTCGTTTTTTATTCCAAAAACTGTTCATCTAACTTTACAATTTTCTTACTCTATTTGATAACCTTTGGAAAAGCCTTCTACTTACTAACAATCACCTAATGCTTTAAACATCCTATCCTGTAGTGTCAACATGTTCCCTGCCTCCTACGGACAAGATAACACACCTAATCCATGGTAAGTGTAACTCACCTGGCACAAGTCTCTTAGTTAATAGGTAATCTATGCCTAGAAACAGGGTTCTACAGATTAGTATCAAATATAACCCATTAATTTGGCCCTTAGTCTCCCCAAAGCCACTTTGTACATAAAATTTGAGAAATTAAGATACATACTGTAATTATTATAATATGAATGTATCTGATTCTGCTCTTACCATGCTTCTCTTAATTACTAGCTAAGAAGCAGGGACAGTAACACTCCAATTGAAAAAGGAAATTAAGCTACCAGAAGGTGCTTACATCAAAACTAGGACAACGGACACATTTACTGTAAACAGCTGCATACTTGTATGAAAGTAAAAGGATGCCATTTCACTAGCAGAGAAGATCAGTAACTTGCAATTTAGCTGATTTTTGAACTCTGCATCCTGAAGACATAAATGTCAAAAGCTTCAGTATGCGCCCCCTTCCAATTTTGGAAATGATACAAAGTTTTACTTGCCAGTCAATATAGCAGGAAATTAGCAAATAAAGTTTGTAATCAGATAACATCATATGACATAAAGAATCAAGGCTCCAACCACAAGGGCTCCAACCATAAACCTCAGTCTTAATACCATTTGGGGTTTGTTGACTCTGCTTATCAAATATATAGCTGAGATTTTATATTTTTATTGATTTTAAAATACTACATATGTACTGCACATTGATTCCAGAGAAGATTTAAAAGTGATGAACATAAAGAAATACAATGGCAACATCTAAACAATAAAACTGAGATCATTAACATTATCATCCAGCATTAAAAAACATAAATGCACATTTAACACTATAACTGTTATTTTAATATGCTTTTGCAAATAACAATAGTTTTGATCTGGAATCCAAAAGTGGCCCCATCTTTGCTGTACTCTGTTTCTCTTTAGGCAGGCTTTCCTTCAATGACTGGTGGTCTGAGAGAGGTTTTTAAATGGACTGTTGAGCTTTGCTTTTTTAAAATATGTTTTAGTATTGATTTTATTGTTTTTAATATAATACTTCTTAAATTATTTTTAAATATGTTTATACTTTAGCTGTTTTTAGCTTTTAATTTTTTTAATGATGTAAGCTACCTTGGGTAATTGTCAAAGAAAAAGGTGAGACAAAAATATTTTAAATAAATAAATGATAATAAATAAAAATGTAAGTCATGTTAGTGTCAGAGGAACCTCCTGGAGGAGAGCGTTTCCAAGTAAGGGTGTCACCACATACAAGCCCTGTCTTTTTTGCAGATCAATGCACTTGTCTTATAGAATGCACACAGATTAGGGCCTCCTATGAAAATATTGGCTGAAATCCATTTGCTAACTTCACAGTAAGTCCAAAACACCAAGACGGAAGTACTCTTCACAAAGCATTTCTGCAGCTGCATTGCACAATTTATCACTGTGGGAACAACATAACTGAATGTGCAATTGAACTGCACAATTGTTGCCAGGGTGCAATGCCCAGCACATTTACACAGGTGCAACATTACATTGTACCTAGATGAATAGAATTCCAGCGATTGTGACAATTATGTAGTATACTTAACAAATTAGGAATCTTTTAGTTAAATGTGTTTGGCTGAACACCAAGGATCAGAAACCAACTGGTTTCTCCACTATCAACAATTTGTGCCCAGAAAATACTGTCTCTTTTGGCAATAGTCCCATGTATAAACGTATACCGCATTTTTCCATGTATAAGACGACCCCCACTTTTCCAACCCCAAATAAGAAAATTTGATTGCTGCTTTGCCCCCCCCCCCACTTCCTAAGCCCCGTGAAAGCAAGATCAAAGGGCTGTGGAAGTAGAAGGGAAAAGCAGTGATGAAAACATTGCAGGATCGCAGGCCTTTGATCCTGCATCCCTTTCATGGCTACTTTCCCAACCACTTCATAAACTCTGCAGGGCTTAGGAAGTGGAGGGGTAAAGCAGCCATGAAAGGGCTGCAGGATCAAAGGGCTTAGGAAGTGGAGGGGTAAAGCAGCCATGAAAGTGCTGCAGGATCAAAAGGCTGCGATCCTGCAGCCCTTTGATCACTGCTTTACCCCTCCACTTCCTAAACCCCGTGGTAAAGCAGCCATGAAACGGCTGCAGGATCAAAGGGCTGCGATCCTGAAGCACTTTGATTCCTTTTCCCCTTACTTCCGTGTATAAGATGAACCTCAATTTTTAGTCTAAAGATTTTAGATAAAAATATCTAAATCTGGTAAAAATATGGTAAATATTTGCCATGTAGTCTCACTCTTATATCTGAAGTGGACTTGTCTACGAAAGTCTCTAAGGTGCCACAACATTTTTGTCTTTTTTTTTTGTCTGATATGCTAGCACAGACTAACACGGTTACCTGATCTAAAACTATAACTGGTGTTAGGAATTGCTAACAAGAAAGTCCACTGATGAAATATTCCCCCCGATGTTTCCAGTGAGTCTCAAGCATTATCGACAATGTCACTCATTTAAATAAAGGGGTAGGAAAGGGTAAGGGCAGCAGAAAGGGGCTGTAACTTCCCTATTGGACATTTATGTCTCCCATTTCAAGCATCATGGAATTCTACTGCCGCTTGGTGACAGCAGAGCTAATGTACGCTTCCCTACCATATGCAGCCTCTTCACTTCTAGTGACAGATGTGGCCAGCCTGCCAGTGTGTGGTCCATTAACCATATACTTCAAAATCTAGTTACCAAGCTAAAGTTCAAGGACTACAGAGAGTTAAACTAGACTGAATTTTATCAAAGGACAGAAATCTACCAGTTGGTAATATAGATGGTGTCCATTTAAGATGAGGTGAGGACTTCAACTGGTATTGGGTTCTCAATTGTCACTTGGAACCACTCTGAAGAGTGAGGTTTTAGCTTCCTGAACCCCAGCCTAACTGAGTCCTATCTCATTTTGAGTTTCTCCACCTGGAAAAGGCATTCAGTGGGTTAATTCCCCAATGGGGAAGTAGAACAAGAAATGAGATCATTTCAGAAATGACAATTTCATGGGCTTTTTTATCCAGGTCACAGCTGAGTCCTGAGCCAACTTCATTTCTCTCTTCCCCTTCCTGGCCTGAGATTTCTTCTAAGCTGCAGCTGAGTCCTGGCCTAGCTTCAGAACATGACTGTCAGTGAGACGGATGGAGCTGAGAGGGAGGGGGGGTCTGACAGCTGAGCTTGGAGGGCTGAATTTAGACTGTGGGCCAGAGGGCCTTCATTCTTGATTTTAAAATAATGAATATGAATACTTCACATTAATCACTATTTAAAGGTGGGCATAAATATGTACTGTACTTTATCTGAAAATCTACTGCAAGACATATGTTTAAAACAACTTAAGCAGTTTTACGCTCTTTGGTTTCACAAGAAAAATGCCTATATTGCAATACTGATATTTTCATTCATACAAATTGTTCTAATATGTATGAATTAAACCAACATTTCACTTCTGATGTCATTTCAGAGAGTATCTTTATTACAACTTCCTAGCAATTCTTCAGTATGTCTTTTCCTACTGAAAAAAACGTTGGCTGTTGCTTAAAAACCTTCAGAGGTCTTCCCCCACCCCACCCCGCTCCAGGGAGCAAGTAACATCTCTGTGCAGGATATGAAGAAAGAGGTGGGGAATATTTCTTTTTCCCCACAAGGCCTCACCACTGAGGCAATTCTTACCTCAAGTTTAGATGGGCAACTAGATGCCTCTTACCAAAGTAAAATGAGTCACCAGGTATCCACAAAGCTTACACAATCTCTGACCATTTTCTCTAGACATAAGTAGGATGGCAATAAGCAAAAAAAGAACCTGAAAGGCTTGTAGCACATAGGTCTAAAGAGACACACTCCTCGTGAGCCATCCAACAGGAATAACCCTACCTTCTCCTATACGGGAAGATGAAAGAAAAAGCATCCAGGATGAAAATACTGAGTCAACCACTGGATGGAATTATAATGTCACACATTGTTCTTTTATTCTTTCTGACTATTAAAAAAACTATTGCTTACCCCAGTGCTGTCACCAATCCAAGAAAGGGATACTGAGCCACTGAGGTCATTGAAGACACGCTGTAAAGGCAAATAGAAATATAGTTAAGATACCTGTCTTGTGCACATGTTAGAAAACAACCCTTTCCCTTCGCTCATCTCTTTCCTAAACTCCTAAATGCATTTGCAACTTACTATACCGCCATGTGTATTTTATCCTTTTACTCAAATTACTGCTGGATTCTTACTGACTTTGGAGAACTGGAAAATATTCCTATAGCTTTTCAGCATTCAAGCAACATCCAGGAGATATACAAAACCCAATTTTGTCTCTCGTATATGAACAGAGGAAGTTGCATCAATTATGGGCAGTTGTAACCTGGGAACTGGACTCACAGCTTTGCATGTGTTTCTTCAACCTAATCTCTGTAAGCTTTGGAAACATGCAAGTATTTGCTAATACTGCCAGTTCTAACTGATCACTTCTGTTATTTTTGCACCATAATTGTACATTTCTCAAAGGCAAAGCAAGTTGCGCACCTTCTACCTACAAGATGTGGCAAAAAGGCAAATTTTGTTTATTTATGCTCATTGTGTTAATTCTCCCCTATTGCTATATTGTTGCCAAATCAGAAGCCTGAGCAGGGCTAAACACCACACCTTGGAATCCTTACATGGGCTACTCTAATCACTTTAAATCCTTAGCACCATTCTTTCAGCTTATTATTTTGCTGGTGCATCTGGAGTCCTCCATATTTCCAAAATATTCAGATGATACACAAGAACAATGTCTATTAAGTGAAAGTTTAATAGTTATTATTTCACTTTATAAAACTGGTCAAATGTTCCTGAAGCACAGAACTGAGGCTTACCCACTTACTGAAAAATTACTGCAGCTTAGGAAGATTAAATCTTCTATCTACTCTCCACAGATAACCAAATTTACTCATGAAGCAGCTGTAACTTGAGTATTAGACAGTCTATCATATAATGACTGGAGCACAAACTATGTGATGCAGAGGCTGAGATCCTGTTGCATAATGTAACCAATATCATACCTTCCAACCCATTCCTTGCTGGCAAATGAATAGCTCCCATCATAATTCTTTGGAAAATCTATGCATGCACGGGCTAGTGTGCACACACAAAAATCAACATGTGTGTGTCCCTCAAAAATCATGGCAGGGGCTCTTTTTTATCGGCAAAGAACAAACCAAAATGTATGACTCTGATGGCCACAGAATTCCCCCATTATGATGACCTTTTTGTGATCGCTTTACGATGTTTCCTACGGGGGAATTTCACTTTGCGATGGTCAGTTCCCTGCTTCGGGAACCTATTATTTGCAAAATGATGATTTTCTAGCAGCTGATCGGCGGTTTCAAAATGGCCACCGGGTAAACAAAATGCCCCCCCACTGTTTTCTGGGATGGATTCCTCGCTGCACAGGCACTGAAAATGGCCGCCCTATGGAGGACCTTCGCTGGATGGTGAGTTTCCAGCCCATTGGAATGCATTAAATGGGTTTTAATGCGTTTCTATAGGCTTTTTAATTTCGCTTTACGATGTTTTTGTTCTACAGCGATTTCGCTGGAACGATTTAATGTCGTAATGCGAGGCATCACTGTATACTCTGGTCCAGTGATGGCGAATCTATGGCATGCATGCAGCCTATGGCACGTGGAGACATCTCCTTTGGTACGCAAGCAGAGCACCAGCCCCCCACTACCCACCCCCAGCCAAATTACAAACTGCACCATCGTCAGCCACCTCTTCCTGCTATTTTCCTTGGTTCCAGCACTTCTTCTTTAAAAGATTGGAGATAAGCCTGCTTGATAGGTTACAGCTGACCCCCGGCAATCAATCCGGGGCTTGTGAATGACTACTTCCACCCAGAGGTGACTGCAAGCAGGAGGGAAAGGGTCCAGGTTAAGGAGGGAAGGAACGTGTGACTTCATCAAGCATGTTTAAATGTATGTACAAAATGGAGCGAGCGAGGGGTGTGTGTGTGTGTGAGAGAGAGAGAGAGAGAGAGATTATGTGACTCAAAACTGAAAAAAAGAACTGATTCAAGGAGGGAAAGCTCCAATTGAGGGAAGGAACGCGCAACTTCATCAAACTTGTTTAAATGTACAGTGGGGTCTTGACTTGCGAACTTAATCCGTATTGGAAGGCGGTTCGCAAGTCAAAAAGTTCGCAGGTCAAAATCTGCATTCCCATAGGAATGCATTGAAAACCATTTGATACGTATCTGCATCCCCGCCGCCTCCATGCCGAATGCTCCTCTTCCAGCCCTTGGCAGTCTCCCGGCCGCTGATGAACTGGAACTCGTTGGGCGTCCTCCGGGAGAGGGTGCGGGTGGGAGTGGGGGGTTTGGGGTGCGTAAGTCCAGGTAGGCGCGCGGGTGCGGGTGGTGGTGATGGGCAGTGGCGGCGGCGGCGGCAGCGAAGAGCTGCTCGTAGGCCGGCGGGTGCAGGGTCACCACAGGGATGGCGGCGGCTGCCAAGGGGAATCCTCCGAGCAGGTGGGCGCGCGCGCGCGCACCAGGCAGCAAAAAAGCAGCCGAGCAATCCAGGGAGAGGTTGCCTTTGGCAGCCGTTGCTGTTGGTGCTCGTCCACGCCCTCCCTCTACTCCGATCTTCACAGCTTTTTCCCCCAAGCTCCACGGAGCTCAGGGCAGGGGACGGGCCGATCAGCCAGAGGCGGGGGAGGGAGCTGTTGCTGCTCCTCCACGCCCTCCCTCCGCCCTGATCTTCCCGGCTTTTCCCCCGAGCTCCACAGAGCTCAGGGCAGGGGACGGGCAGATCAGCCAGAGGCGGGGGAGGGAGCTGTTGCTGCTTCTCCACGCCCTCCCTCCACTCCGATCTTCACAGCTTTTTTTCCCTGAGCTCCACAGAGCTCAGGGCAGGGGACGGGCCGATCAGCCAGAGGCGGGGGAGGGAGCTGTTGCTGTTCCTCCACGCCCTCCCTCCACCCCAGCTCCTCCCAATCCGGCCGCTCCCGCCTGATGGTCGGCATGTTGGCGACGGCGGGAGAAGTGGAGGAGGACCATGCGCGGCGGCGTGCACCAGCTTCCCTGCCCGGGCTCCGAGTTGCCTGCCTGGAGGCAGCCGCCTGCAAACGCAGCGGCACCACCAGCCAGATCACAGGCAGGAACAGCCGCAGCCACAGGAGCAGCAGGCACTGCCCTGGCCAATGGACCAACGACAGCAGTTTCCCCGCCTCTCCCGCCCCTTTTCCCCCCCACTTTTTGGTTCGTATGTCAATTCTCTGTTCGCAAGTCAAAATGGATTTTTGCGGACGGAGAAGTACGTAACTCAAAAAGTACGCAAGTCAAGCCATTCGCAAGTCAAGACCCCACTGTATGTACAAAATGGAGTCTCTGTGTGTATGTGTGTGGGGGGGGAGAGTGTGTGTGACTCAAAACTGTTAATCTCCACTGCATTTAGCTCTGCAGTTTGCTGAGAACAGCAGAAATCTAAAGTGTGTAGCAATTGCGTTTCTCTATTTCTCATCCCCAAAGCAGGCAAGAGTACCACAGTTTATTCCCAAAATCTGAATCCCAGTCTTTCTGCTCCTGGTTCTACTTTGACTGCAACACCAAACAAAAGGTCTTACAAACAAAGCACTGTGGGTTTCTTTATTGTGTCAATCCATCTCATGTGCAGTCTTCCTCTTTTCCTACTGCTTTGCACTTTTAACTGCATTGCTGCCTTTTCCAGTGAGATTGTCTTCTTATGAATAGTCTTCTGTCTGTGATTCGCCAGGCTCCCTCACTGGGTGTTTTCAAGAGCTAAAGACCTGGCTCTTTAGGCAGGCCTTCCCCTTTGTCACTGCTTGAGCTTTACTCTTTTATTTTAATTTTCTGTCTTTATTTTTTATTTTTTTATTTGATCATTTTTCCATCTTGAGCTACATTATTATTACTATGTTTAAATTGTGGTGTATAGAACAGGGGTCTCAAACTCAATTTACCTGGGGCCGCTGGAGGCAGAGTCTGGATGAGGCTGGGCCTCATCAGATTTTCCACCAAGTGGAGCAAGAGCCTGAGGGAGCCACCCAGGAGTTTCCTTAGCCCGGCTGGGGCTCTGAGGAGGAGGAGGGGCGCGCGAGCCCTTGTCACCCAGCCACGACCCCCTCCAGCTTCTTCTTCACTACCACCACCAGCAGCAGCAGCAGGATGAAGAAGCGGAGAAGGGAGGGAGCACTGGCGACCGCCTAGTGGGGGGGAGGAGGGGGCGCATACACACACACACACACACACATAGAGAGAGGGGGGGTCCGGCAACCCCCTCAAAAAAGGCGCACTCAGCAGCAGCCCCACCACGACAGGGAAGCAAACTTTGCGAGGCGAGCCCAGGCAGGCTCCAAAGCCGAGGCGGCTGAAGCAGGACGAGGAGGAGGAAGCACTGGCGAGCACTGAGGCAGCTGCTGGCTGGGCTGGTGCTGGGGGTGCTGAGAAAGAAAGAGAGCCAGACAGCCGCTTCCGTGGAAGAGGCGGTGGCAGCAGCAGCTGCTGTTGGTGGCTTGGAGGCGCTCTTCAAGGACGGGCCGGGAGCAAGCTCAACTCTCAAGCATCACTCGGTGGCGCCTCAGCCGCTCGGGGGAAAAGGGCTGGCAGCGTGCCTTGCTCGCCGGCTCTCCCCCAAGGCAACACCTTTTGCACCCTCCATCCGGAACTGCAGCCTGCCAGCTGGCAGACAGGAGGGCTGGCTGGCAGGCTGCAGTTCTAGATGGAGGGTGCAAGAGGTGCTGTCTTGGGGGAGAGCCGGCGAGCAAGGCAAGGCTTTTTTGACTCTTGGCAGCAGAGGACGCGTGGGCGCTTCGGGGGGCAGGGGCCACAAACTATCATCTGGTGGGCCGCAAATGGCCCCCGGGCCGCATATTTGAGAGCCCTGGTATAGAGTGGTTGAACTGCTTTAATCCTACTTTGTTGTAAGCTGCCCAGAGTAGACCCTGTCTAGATGGGCGGGATATAAATCTGTAAATAAATAAAATTATGATGCCACTGTAGTACAGAACCCTTTGTTTGGTTATTTTAGCTTGTAGTGAAAGTCTACACTTAATTTGCTTGACTTATCTTTCTGAAAAGTCATACTATCTGTAAAACTCTTTTCCAACACTACATTTCAAATAAGTGAAATGTGTGTATACACTTTATGTAGTGTATATGGACAATCCTACAAGCCATCAGGAAATCTACAAGGAATTTTCTAGAATTGTCGCAGCTGCAAAGGAGAATTTTAGGAACAGATTTTTACAGATGGAGACAACCCTGTATTTTCTTACTTCTCCACATAAAGCCAAATTTGAAGAACTTGATCTTTCCTGCTTACAGTGGCTAGATTTTGGAAATCTGGAAATGGAGCTATTGGAATTTCAAGAAAACTCTATCTGGAAAAATAAATTCTATGACCTGTGTGCAACGCTGGAGAAAACAGAGTGTGAAGGAATGACAAAGGACAGCAGAGTTGGTAGTTCTGAAAATGAAATCCTTAAAGTGTGGAATTATCTGCCAAATAATTTTAAGTCAATGAAAGCACTTGGGATTGCTCTTTTTACTTTGTTTGGGTCATGTTATGCTTGTGAGCAACTGTTTTCAGCTTTGAATTATATCAAATCTGATACCAGAAACAGACTGACAGATGACATGAGTGCTGCATGTGTTGCTCTCAAACTAACTCTGTATGAGCCAAGGTTTGACAAATTATCAGCATGCATACAACATCAAAAATCACATTAATTGTGAAAAAGCATGCCAAGTTGAGTATCCCTTATCAAAAAAACACATGCATTTATACATTGTATAAATTACTTGGCTTGTACAGTGAACCCTCGACTTACGAAGGTCTCTACTTACGAAAATTTCAAGGTACGAAAACCTCCGGCTGCAAAATTTCGGTTCGACTTGCGTCTGGAGCTTAGCCCTATGAAACGCAGAGGGAAAAGGCAGGAAATTCAAAGCTGCCCCCGCTGCCCTCTGTCTCCCGTCCCCAGGGGGTAGGAGACAGGGCAGCAGAGGGGGTTTTGAAGCCCAGGAAGCTGAAAACCAGCAGCGGAGGCAGAGCGACTTTTGGCTTCCCAGGCTTCACAACCCCCTTCGCTGTCCTCTGTCTCCCGTCCCCGGTGCCCTCTGCTTTCTGTCCACAAAGGGACAGAAGGCAGAGGGCACCAGGGACGGGAGACAGGTGGCAGCGGGTACAGCTTTGGAATTTTTGGTCTTTTTTTCTTTGCCTGGAATGGATTAAATGGTTTTCAATGCATTCATATGGGAAATGGACTCTCGATCTATGGACTTTTCGACCTGCGGCCTCTGTTCTAATACGGATTAATTCCTTAAGTCGAGGGTCCACTGTATTATTTTAATATTTGTTTCCATTTACTAGAGTTAATGGTTATTTTTCAATTAAAAAGTGTTTGTGTCATTGAAAGTTCTGTTATGTTTTGAAGACAAAAGGTGATGATTAATTCAGACAACTGTATGAGTTGTTTTTTTTCTAAACTAAAACATGAGTATTCAGATTTAATTGCAGTGTTGGCACTTCAAAAGAAATAATTTGGTTTATATCACCGTTTGGGCACTCGGGTTCAAAAAGGTTAGCCATCACTGCTCTAGGCTTTGGTAAATTTGAAACCAACTCTGTCGAACTGCTTTTTCACCAAGAGGAAGGAATACAGTCTCTCCCCCACTCCCAGTTTCTTGTTTCCCTCCCTACATGTGAAAACTTGGAAAGTCTGAGGAAGGCAATTTTGAGCTGAGAACAAGTTTAGCATTTTGTTCTTCTTCCACTCAGACTTGTAGTTTGGATTTAAAAACAATAGGAACTACAAAGAACACAAAGAAAGAAAGAGATAATTGAAATGCATAAAACTGTGCCATGAACCTGAAGTTCTGTTCCATAAATCCTAGGTACCGTTCATAAGAGGAAGCCATTCCTGGTTCTGAAGCAATAAACCAACAGCACTTTGCCTTGAACAGTTGTTTGCCTTGAAGTACCTGTGTCGATGTTAGCACAGAAAGGAAAACACAACAAAGACATTTATCCATGACCCCACCTTAGAGTATTAAAGATCCTCCTCAATCAAGTTTCAACCTGCTTATAACATTGCAAGGGCTGTGCTGCTTTGTTTATAGCTCACCATACACCTGAGCTATGATCACAACTAAGACATTGTAGCAGACTAGAAAACAGCAGCTTGGATAACTAAGTCTTGCCTCTCTTATCAGACAAATGTTCAGCTGAAGAGTCTCCCTATATATCTGCAGAATTCTGGGAAACAGTCGAAACAAATGCTGCCATCAGTACTCACAAAAAGGGTAATAAAAACACTACTTTTACAGCAGTGAATTGTTCAGAAAGGAAAACAAAATGATCTCTTTTATCCTCGAGAATGTGGGTGTGACCACTGGTTTCCAGGGGGAAAAACACGGGGTACTAACTCCTGCAGAGCATACTGTGTTTTTGAAAAGGCTTTCCTCTCATTTTACATGTTTTACACAAATAAACATGGGATTAATTTATACTTTGTCTTGCAACCAGTTGAATATTTTGAGAGTGTCTGTGAAAGATATTGAACTATGGGGGTGTCATTAGTTTGTTCAGAGATTTGTAAGAATGTAAGCTGGAAGTGTACCATAAGATTGCATAGCGACGTTAATCCGTGCAGCAAAAATTGCTGCAAAGAGATTTCGTCGCTATGCGATATTAAAAAGCCCATAGGGATGCATTGAAGCCCCTTCAATGCGTTCCTATGGGCAAAAAACTCACCTTAAAGCGAAGATCCTCCATACAGTGGTCATTTCCGCTGCCCGGTATGCGAGGAATCCATCCCTAAACACAGCAGGTGGCCATTTTTTTTACTCAGTGGCCATTTTGGAACCACCAATCAGCTGTTGGAAAATCATCGTTATGTGATGATCGGTAAGCGAAACAGCGAACCGATCATCGCAAAGCGATTTTTCCCTATAGGGAACATCACAAAGTGATCGCAAAAAGTTAATCGCTATGCGGTTTCCTCATTAAACGGGGCGCCCGTTAAGCGAGGCACCACTGTATCTGACTACTGTTTTCCTCTGGGAGAAACAGGACATTAGATACAACCTGTTATTTAAAAATACTTTGAAATATTTCAGATCATCTTTTCTGAAAGTTTCTCTTACAGAGCATTTGCAACTTCTCTATTTCTATTTCAACCTTGAAGGACATCAAAACTGTCCTTTTCTTACTTTACACTGAACTCACCCACATCTATGTATTACAATTGTAATTTATTCAATACTTTATCTCCACAGTGAAGAGGAATATGCACTAGATCGTCTCTTGGGACTTGCTGAAATTATTTTAACATTAAGGTACAGGGAGAAGTATTTAAAAATGCATTGTGTAACACACTTTATACAAAGAAGAGATGAGTAGGAAAACTGTACAGTGGTGCCTCGCAAGACGAACGCCTCGCTGGACAAAAAACTCACAAGACAAATGGTTTTGGCAATGGGGTTGATGACTTACAAGACAAATGTTCCTATGGCTGTGTTCGAAAGACGAATGTTTTCCATTTTTTGTTCCTGCCTCATGTTTGCTGATTTTAAAATATTTTTCTATGATGTTTAAAAAGTTAAAGTTTTTTGATTGAAATTTTTGAAATCATCTGTACAATATGCATGGCTTTAAAGACCACTTAATAGATCCTTTGTAAACCAAATTTGACTTTGTTCTGACTTTTTTTGCCCATGGGAACACATTAATTAGATTTCAATGCATTCCTATGGGAAAACGTGTTTCGCAAGATGAATTTTTCGCAAGACAACATTAACCGTGGAATGAATTAAATTCATCTTGCGAGGCACCACTATATTATGGAAGTAGGGCTGAGTGAGAAACTGATCATTAAGTACTAGGGGTTAAATTACTCTTTGCTACAGAAACACATGTGTAATTAGCAGTCTGAGGAATGTGAGGCTGCTAAGAATGATTTGTTTGCAGAAGTAGTAATACCAATACTCTTCTTTGAGCACTCACATTCAGAGTTATATTTAACTTTGCTCAGAAGCATCACACTACTGACAGAATTAAAATTAAGAAGCAGAAACAGGGATCACCTAGAAAGCTGTTGGTGAGAATATAATATCATGAAAGAAGTATGAAGATAAAACGTTTGGATATTAATCATGACGAGTCATCAGGGTACTTTTGTAAGCAACATTAATCTAGTGCAGGGGTTCCCAAACTTGGGTCCCCAGATATTCCTGGACTACGACTTCCTGAAATCCTGGCCAGCACAGCTTGTTGTGAAGACTTCCAGGAGTTTTAGTTCAAGAACATCTGAGAACCCAAGGTTGGGAACCACCAATGTAATGTATAACTGCTATCACAAACAACAGCATCACCCATGTTATTCCAGAATATTTTCACACTACATATAATCATATTTAGACTCAAAAGAACATGAATTGTTTTCCTCTGCTGCAATGGCACTTACGCACATACTAAGTTGTTTGTCAGTTTCTGACAAGGGACAACTGTATATCTATCAAAATATCCAGATTAAACACCTAAACCTATTGTGGATTAATTCTCCTTGATCTTTCAGCTGGAGAACTCTCCAGGGCTGGCTTTGTAGACTGGGTGCAATAACTGTACTGCAGTGATCTATTCCTATCTGTTGGTCCAGTTTCATATACAGTAATGACATTAAGTGACTATGTGACAGTCTCAGGAATTCTGGGATACTGTCAGTTACCATCTTGTTGTCAATGCCATCTAACCTCTATATGGAGCTGTTGGGAACAATAATGATGAGATTTGAGGCATGATGCCATCAGCATATTGATGACATAGTTTTAGTTACCTGTGACACCTGAGTAAGGTGTGGTGTGCAAGTTCTGGATGAGTATTTGAAAGTATTGGTGAACTGAATGAAGGCGAATAAGCCGAAGTGAAAGTTCTGTGGTTAGATGGTCCCCTTGTTCTGGGAATCAGATTGACTGCTATGAACTGGGTTGCACTCCTCCTAAACGATCAGGTTTGAAGAGCTAGTCACTGAAACATGTTTGCCATTGGAGGTCCAAGTGAATTCTGATGACTAGGAATGCTTTTTTCTAACTACAGTTCGTAAACAAACTACAGTAGTTCCTAATAATGAACCATACAGCAGTAGCTTCCAACATCTGGTGTTCATTTCATAATGGGCTAGACTGCAGTGAGTGCACAATACAGCAGTTAAGCTTCCGAAAGGAGCAACCTAGGATAAGCCTACTACTCCTTTGCTCAAATAACAGCACTGGCTACAAATATGTTAAGGGCTACGTTCAAAATGATGTTATCAACACGTAAGGCCAATCTTTCTCAATTGAAACTATCCTGGAATTGTGTTAATAAAAATCAATACATACTTAAAAAACAAAAGGACCACTCTTCTACAAGTACAAATGCTCTAAATTCAAAAGTTAAAATATGTTAATCAAAGACAGATAACTGAAACTAATGCCTGAAAAACAAACAAAAGAAATCCAGAGGTACATAGGCATGGTGATCCTGCCTACTTCACATGACTACTGCTACATTTCAGTTTTCCCAATCCATTTTGAGAGGAAGAATTAGAGATTCTCTGGGGCTGCAGCATAAAGGCTTTAGTGTAACATGTACAAGGTATGTGGACAAATACTCTCTGCATTTATAGCTTTAGAATATCATCTACTCCCCGTGAGGTCAAAGAAAATATTTCATGTATCTTCGTATTTCACGTTTAGCCACTTTCTGTATGGTAGGAGTAAAGGCCATTTTCCAGCACCAATACAAAGACCTTAACGCAGATACCAGCATGTTTATTTAGCATGAAGTGGGCAAAATACCCTCCAGACATTGCTGAACTGTAACTCCCATTAGTTATGCTATCTAGAACTAGTGGGATACTGCAATCCAAATATATGGGGAGGGCTGCATTTTGTCCACCCAGAGCTCAATTTCAGTTTAGTATACTTTTCAGTATACAGTGGTGTCTCGCATAGCGATCGCTCCGTATAGCGACGAAATCGCTTAGTGACGCTGTTTTCGCAATCGCAAAAGCGATGGTCCCTATGGGGAAATTTCGCTTTGTGATGATCGCAGGGAAGCGATCATCGCAAAGCCCCCATTTCCGGCCAGCTGATCGGCGGTTTCAAAATGGCCGCCGAGTAAACAAAATGGCCGCCCGCTGTTTTCAGGCATGGATTCCTCGGTTTAGAGGCACCAAAAATGGCAGTGCTATGGAGGATCTTCGCTTAAATGTGAGTTTTAAGCCCACAGGAACGCATTAATCGCACTTTAATGCGTTTATGGGCTTTTTATTTTCATTTAGCTATGTTATCGCTTAGCAGTGATTTTTTCTGCACGAATTAACATTGCTAAGAGAGGCACCACTGTATGTTTAAGGGCTTCAGAAATTCTACAAAACTGCACAGTAGAGGATTTTCAATATAACTGGAAGTAATTACAGAGAGTTGGCTATGGAGAAAAGTATATACAGAAAGAAGAACTTCACGGCGAACACAGTCTTGAAAGACAACTTCCGCTTCAATACTGATATGAATTCAGAATGCTCGGTTTTCCAAAATGTTATTTGAGAATACAGATAAACTGTCTCAACCCAAACAACAATGGTCACCTAGGTGTTATGTGTTTTTCCAAGGTATAACCCCCACACAATTGACACCACACATTCTGTTCAAAAAGGCTTGTTTGATAAGTTTCCAGGTAATCAATAGGAGACTACTGTCTGGAGGAACTGGTGTGCTTATCTTCTTGGAAAGTATTATGTGCCAGGACTCAGACAAAATGGGCAAAATTGGCATTGCATTTCCAGCACTTATTAGATAGGTAGTTTTTATCATATATGGTGGATTCATAGGAAAGCTAAAGATTATTGGAAGTTGATACATGAGATATTACAGAAGATTCTATCAATTAAAATTCTATTGATACCAGAACTTTTTTTTACTATTGTACCAGACTCAGTCAATAAAGGGAATATATATTTAATACTCCATATTGTGACAGTGGTGAGAATTTTATCTGCCAGATACTGGAAGACATCAAGGACACCAACGAAGGACAATCTTCTGGAAAATTCCTGGAAATTGCAGAGATGGACACTTTAACAGACATATTAAAAGATAGGATATGTGAGACACATAAGAAGAAATGAGAGCCAATCTATATCTGGATCAAAGAGAACAATTAGATAAAATAAATATTATATAGCGAGAAGAAAATAGTACTGTAATGATGTACAGATACGAAATTCCTAACACACCCTGTAATTTTTACTCTTCCCCCAAACCCTCTTCCATTTCCTTAACCCTGTACCACTGTTTTTATTCTATAATAATAATAAAAATATATATCAGTATAAGATAAAATGGGCAAAATTGGCAATATTCACATAATTGAGTCAATAGTATGTAATATGCCAAAGCAATGGAGTAGTACACTGCTTTTGTGAAGTTTCACGAAGACTTCACAAACTAACAGCAATGGCATTTCATCCCAAATTAGGGAAAACATGTTCTTGCCATACCTCATCAGACTGGCAGTCAAAGATTCCTTGAAAAACAGTTGTTGAATGTCACAACATATATTATCTGGCTGACTTTAAATGTTAGGTAAGTTGCTATGCACAATTCTATCAGTGAAAAAATACATTTTTTTTCACTGACAGTGAAAAAACTAAATCCTACAATAACAAACACAACCTGAGTAAAGTAATGGTCTAAGTTGATTCACAATACTGTAATTAAAACAGATAGTTAAGTAAGAGAGAGATTATACTTTCCTACTTATATCTTCAACAGCAAATTGGTCCACAACTTTCCACACAAACTATATTTCATATGAAATACAGAGTGTCTAAAAATGTTAGAACTATTATCACTAACAGTAATCAATTTCAGATACTTAACTAATTCAGGTGTTGAATTCTGGCAAAGACTCAGCACAGCTCTTCACATGCTTTTTAGAAAGCTAAGAAGTTAAGCTGAGATAGAAACAGATAACACACGAAAAGTGCTTCACATCTCACCATACTGGATCAGAGACTAGATTCCATCACAACCTTGATAACATTCACTTCAGAGAACGCATTCTCACTTATATGTTCTGCAAGGGCTTTTATCTTCCCTCAAAGATGATTTTCAGAAAAACTTTCAGTACTAGACGTCGCTGGTCTCCCATTACCCACTTCACAAATTACTGTACTTTGTTGACAACTACAGTATTCTATCAGTTTTTCTATTCAGTCTACTAACATGCTTCTTTGAACAAATATAAGAATCAATCAGATAATTATTATTCACTTTCAAATTACTTTTTAATAGCCCATTCTTAGAAAGAAGTACTGGGCAACGCTGTAGCTACTTTATCTACACAGTATTAATGGGCACTACCCAAATTACTTATCAGGGAGGGGCCCTGAGGAAATGGAAATAATGAAGAAGGTGGCAGAGGTGCTTACATATTGTCTCCATTGATAATGGAGGACTAAGGAGGGGCAGTTAGTTGCTTTCAGCATTGGCACTTGACCCTTTAGCAGCCAGGGAGGGCATGTTGCTTACAGCTATAAAACCTGCTGTTGATCCTGATTACCAAAGATCATGGCTTGCAGAAACTCTTTCATAGAATGATGACTTCACTTCCCACATTCAAACTTTGTTTTGACTTGTTATTAGCCTGAACTTTATTGGAACACTCTGATGTTTGAAGACACATATTAGCAAGTCATATTTTTCAAACTGAATTTTAAACTCATTATGAAAATATTTCTTTGAAATGCAACATGTTCAAATCCTCCTATAAAGCAGAGTAAATAGCTTGTTTTAAATAGTTGACCAGAAGAGGCAGTGAATCACCAGGATTGCTCTAGCTACTGCCCCAGTGGCCTGATGGATGATCTGGCCGCAGTTCCTCACTGTTGTGAATGTTGCAGCAGGAGTACTACCAGAAGTTATCTCCAGAGGCGTTTCTGATTCATGTTTTATTCTAAGGATTCCTCTGAGTTCAAAGACTGGTGGGATCTCTGGATGTGTAGTTCTGAAGATCCATTAGATCAACACTGAATGGATGGAGTCTCCCAAGAACTGGCCAAGCACAAAGTTATTTTTTGTATGGGTATGTGAATCCCCGAAGTTCTACTTCATAAAACTATCCTGCTGCAGCTTGGAAACCTCACTGATCCAAACAAACCAAGGCTTTAGAATACTATCAGGTGTGGCTTCCACTGTAAAACATGATCAAGATCTCTCAAATTTTGTTTGGCCAAAAGAGCTGCCTTCTGAATAAAGAAGGAAGCCATACTTCCTAGAATCTTGTCAGTAATAAGAATCAATCAGATGAAATAAAGGCAAAGAAAACATGGCATTTAGGTGCCATACTAAGGTTCAGAAAACAAATTCTTCACTCTAGAACAGTTTGCCACTCCCAGTTACACGTTATCATTGTAATTATGAACAGCTATAGTGCCTCGCCCAACATGAAAACATTACAGTAAGCTGCAACAATTCCACTTGTCATACTTACAATGAGTGTGGTGCCACTCTCTTGCAATCAGCCAACCTTCCTCCCAAGTGTAAAGCGAAAGGAGATGAGCAGGTTTGTGCAACAAACCTTGCTACCTCTCCAGCTCTTAAGGAGGAACCCTGAGGGTTGTATCTGGCAGGTCTTGGCCACACAGGACTAGACTGACAATAACAGTCAGCTGAGGGGCAGGCAACAGGAGAAAAACAAAGCATGACTGCTGGGAGGTGGACAAAATAAGATTTCAGCAGCACCTTCCTCTGGCCTTCCTTCAGAGGTTTCAACCAAATAATCTCTCTTCCTCTGGACCTTCCGTTTGCAAAGAGGAAAGGCAACTACAATTTTTGGTTTGGCTACTATAGCAGGCCACAGGAAAGACCTTTGGGGGCTACATGCATGCTGTGGGATGCCCATTTGGGGTTTAAGTGGAAAGAATTTGTATGTGCCCATGTCAGCATTACCTGAAAGTGTGTTGCATTCCACTTAGCATTACCCTGGGAGATGTCTTCCAGGATCAGGAAAGATCAAAGACTATTATCTCAGATATGTTGAAATAACGGGAACACTTTCAAAATATTTTATTTTGAACCCTGCTGGACACCTAACTAGTAGTCTAAGAAAGGGATCTCTACATAACATGATGGCTATTTAGAAGCTATTTCAGTCTATTTCTTTTCAATAATTTAAAAAAACCTACATATTATTAAAATTGGTCATCTGCATCAGCCCTCATTAATTCAATTCTCATGTGTTTATAAAATAGCATCACCTACTTGTTGGCATTCACACATCATATTTCTAGGCATCAGTCTATCATTTGGTTTAAGGTGTTTACACCATACTTTATTTAGAAGACAGGAGTTTTAAGACAGGATAAAAAATCATCCTAATGCTACTGCAAGCTATTAAGCCTAATGAATTTGAAAGCTGCAATATGAGTAAGATGGGTGCTTCCAAATGTTGTGGAGGCTGGGAACACCCACCCCGGGCCATGGAGAGCTGCACCTGTTATATCACCCCCTCACTCTTCAAAATAAGTTGATTATTTTTTATACCAAAGAAGCTTTTTAATGTCCATAAAGAGTAAATTTGCTATTTTTGGGCAATCCTGAGCTTTTGGTCACTCCTGAACTCCAAATGTCTTTTGGTTTAGAAAGAAGTCTCACCCTGGGTCTAAAAACAGCTCAGGTAGGCCCAAAACATGGCAAAAGTGACTAGAGCTGAGGTAGGCCCCAACCTTTTCCCAAACACGGACCAGTGGGGGGCATGACACACTCATGGGTGTGTGTGGCATGCTTGCAGGTGTGTGGTGTGCCCACGGGGGGTGTGGCATTCTTGCACGCATGCTTGTGGGGGGTGCTCACACACATGTGCATGGTGTGCTCGCATGGGGCGAGCGTGCTCGTGCACATGCACACAGCACACTCACGGGGGGAGGGGATCTGAGTCTGCGGCCTGGTCCTGCCTAGGTTGTGGATCGCTGCCAGGCTGCGGACCGGGTGTTGGGGACCCCTGCTCTAGAGAATGCAAGGAAATTTTCAGAGTGCATATTTTTAAAAAATTGGACATGAGGTTGGGGCCCTAGGGGTGCATGTGGCACTTGAGCTGTACTTTGCACATCCTGGATTAATCAGTAGGACTGTCATGAGTTCTTGGCTTTAGACCAGGATGGATAAAATAATTAAAAAAAGATCTAGATCACGATTTAAAATTAATTTTTTAAAATTTAAATCATTAAAAAATCCAATTTAATTTTTTTTAATCCACCCTGCTTTAAACTTAATGATTCATTCTTCTTGTGGCCAAACTAAAACAAAGGCTTTCCTACTTTCAGAGGGCATTTTGTTAATTGTAAAACTGGCACATCTAACAATCAGCTAGCTTCCTTCTCTTGCTTTTTCTTTATATTTGCTATTTTCTTCAAGTTAGTTAGAAGGCTCACTAACCTGCATGCTGAATTCCACTTTTGAACCTCACACCACTTGACTTGCCCTGCTGTTAGACCACCTCCCCCATCACGACCTTTGTATCATTCCCTACATGGCAATAAAAAACAATATGTCACAGATTCTAAAAAGAATATGCCAAAAAATATGAAAAACAAAAAATGGTCCACAGACTGGAAACTCTCAATATATATTCCAATTCCCAAGAAAGGAGATGCCAGGGAATGCTGTAACTATAGGACCATTGCTTTAACTTCCCATGCAAGTAAAGTCATGCTGACAGTGCTGCAACAAATGTTTTTACCTTATATGGAGTGAGAAATGCCTGATGTTCAAGCTGGAGTTCAAAAAGAGGTAGTACATTGCAAATACTGTATCCTCTGGCTACTGGAGCATACTAAATAATTCCAGAAGATCAATCTATGCTTTACAGATCACAGCAAAGGTTTTGACTGCGTAAATCATGAAAAACTATGAGCTGTTCTGAAAGAAATGGGTGTACCTCAGCACCTAATTGTATTAATGCGTAACATGTACTGTACTGTGGACAAGAAGCTACTGTTAGGACAGAATGTGGAGAGACAGAATAGTTTCCTACAGGCAAAGATGTCAGAGAAGGGTGGATTTATCCTCTTATCTGTTCAGTCTGTACACAGAACATATCATACAAAAGCCAGACTAGATTCAGATGAAGGAGGAGTGAACACTGATGCATCAATACTTTAAGACATGCAGATGACACCATCTTACCAGCAGGAAGCAGCAATGTTTTGAAATGAATTTTGATGAAAATTAAAGAAGGAAGTGCCAAAGTAGGACTTAGTTGAACATGAAGACAAAAATCATGACTAGAACTACACAGCTTTAATGCTGACAACAAAGAAATTGAAATAGAGATTTTGTATACCTTGGTTCAATCATCAATCCAAATGGTGACTGCAGCCAAGAAGAAGAATGAGACTCAGAAGGGCACCAATGAAGGAATTACAAAAGATCATCAAATGTAAGGATGCATCACTGGAGACCACAACCACACACGGTATCATACATCTGATCACCATGTTTGGGTATGAAAGCTTGACAGTAAAGAAAGTTGACAGGAAAAAAAAGTTGTCTAGTTTGAAATACTGTATGGTCCTGGAGGAGAGCTTTGCAGATACCCTGGATTGCCAGAAAGACAAACAAGTGGGTCCAGCACAAATCAAACCTGAATTGTATCTGGAGGAAAAATGCTGAAACTGAGGCTGTCCTATTTTGAGCAGATCATGAGAAGACAAGATTCCCTGGAAAAGACAATGTTGGGAAAGGTAGAAGGCAACAGGAAAAGAGGACAACCAAATAAGAGATGGATTGACACCCTAAATGAAGTCACAGGCTCAAGTTTGTAAGAGCTGAGCAGGACAGTAGAGAACAGGACTTTTTGGAGATTGCTCATTCATGGGATCGCCATAAGTTGGGGGATCACTTCACAGCACATAACAATAACAATATACCACAGAGGTTTTCTAAACCCATTGAAGATTCATGACCAAAAGCACTGGATAATTGTTGCCTTCTGTGTATTTCCAAGTGAATGTAAACAGCCAGGAAATGAAACCTTTTGCTCTCCCCTCTCTTCTGAAACAGATATATATATATCCACTCCGAGTTACCTTTTTCGCTCTCATTTTCCTGATGTCACTTTAAAACTTTCTGTGTAACCTCTTGTGCAGCCAAGTCTATACCATAATTAAAACTCAAGTGTAGCCATTGCCTAGGCCTTCAGATATCACCTTTTCATTACTCTACCTTGTCTCCTGTTCCTTTCTGGTAAAATTCAGTTCCATTTCTCTGCCTTCTCTTGCTTTGCTGCTCCTATTAGGAATCATACAGAAGCAGTCTCCCAGTTCAGTGCTATACACAATGCCTGTACTACCACAATTTCTCTCTGTAAATACCTGTCATAAATTTAAAAAATTTAATGGTAAAGGACTCTTTACCTAGAAAACCCTGAAAACAGTCACCTTACGTCAGAATAGACTTGATGGCACACAATTATCGTTCTTAACGCATAAGCTTTATTAGTGTTCTTGAGTTAATCTCCTCACAGTACACAACATGCAATACATTGTGGCAACACAACAGATCACCAACATTGGCCAAATCCTGGTATTTGTGTCATTTGAATACATGTGTATAAGTGTGTACTTGTACATATATCATTTATACATAAAGACAAATGATAATGATGAAGATACATGTATTGAAGATAAAAGCAGCTGCTTCAATTAAAAACTCACTTAGGCTTGGTTGATTCATGAGCTTCATATACTCTGGGAATTAAGCTGTATTTAAATTTCAACACACATGGTGCTTGCTACAAGAAGAGACAGTCTACCAAAGAGCCAAGTGACAGAAGTAATAAGGTTCATTTCTCCTCCATAGTCAAGGTTAATGTCTCATTTCATCACTTTTTCAGTGTGAAGCCCATGGAGTAATCAAATGTTAGCTCCAAAACAAGAATAATGAGAGCAATATCTAATTAGAACAAAAGTGCTGCAATATTAAAGAGATCCAATACTAACTCAAATGTGACAGTGACACCGAACCATGTATCAGACGTACTGATCTACAAAAACACTACAACCAGAGTAGGATTATTTATACAAGAGAGGCTAGCAAGCCTGAATACAATACAATGACATGATAGAAGAATACTGCATGTGGAAAACACAAGTCTGAAACAAAACAGACAGTCAGGTATCAATCTTGTTTACTCAAAGAGTCCTCATGCATACTGCAGATAACTCATTTTGGATGGGAAGGGTTTGCTTAGTATGCTATTTTTACAAACACCACAAAGTTACAAAGAAGGGGTATTGGAAACTCAGCCTTACAATGTCCTCAGGGAAAACTGTTAAGAGTATCCCTGAAAAATCTTTAGCAATAGCACAAACTGGATTTTAAAATCTTTTTTTACACCTTGGAAACAATGCACATATCCACTTTCTCCCTGGAGTAACACACATGAAAAGAATGAAGGCTAGGCATTTTACTTTCTTCTCAGAAAAAAAAGCAAACAATTTGCCCAATGCATGCTACTTGTGACCAAAAATGAACTAAGAGGGAAGGCAAGAGGCATATCCCCTTCTGTGCTCTGAGGCTGGGTAACCAACCAGAAATCATTTTTGTCTCATTCTAAGGTTCTGAACTTTGTTCTGTGCTGATGCAGAATCCATGTGAGAATGCACAAAAATCATTTAAAAATAAATAAATGCAGCAGAAAGAAAATTCAAGCAATTACACTAAAATCCCTATGAGTATATGATTAAAAAAAAAAACTAGCAGCAGTCCCACATGAAAGGTTAGTGCAGTCAATTTCATACCACTTAAGTGTGCAAAAGTGGCCCCAAACATTTTCACATGCCAGATCTAACAGGTGCATCAGATCTTTATTCTTCTCTTTTGTAGGAGGATGAGGATCAGGTGACGGGAAAGGTTATTCAAACAACATGGTCCTCTCCTGTCTTGTAGGAATACTCTGACTCCATTTGTACTTCAGACAGCATTCATAAATAGCCAGACATGCTTTGCTTTATTTTACAAAATTTCTTCAGAATTTATAAATCTTGTACATTTATACCCATAATTTTGTATAAGAAACTAGCCCAGTTTTTGATTCACATGTAAGAGATGTATGTCTGGCCAGCTATCATTTCTGCAGCTGAAAGAATCTTTATAAACAAGATATAAGGCTTTTGACTTAATTCACCTGTGAGTATAACTAAATATTTGAATTTATTTATTTTTATTTATTTATTTCATTTATATCCCGCCTATCTGGTTGTGTCAGGACCACTCTAGGCGGCTAACAACATTAAAAGATAATACAATAAGTATACGTATAAACAATTTTACATAACAGAAATACTGAACAGAATGGGAGAGCTGAAGGAGAGGGGGAGGAAAAAAAAGAGGGCGTCAGGAATTATCTGGTGGGAAGGCCTGCCTAAACATCCATGTTTTTAATTGATTCTTAAAAATACCCAGCGAGGGGGCCACGCGAATCTCAGGAGGTAAGTTGTTCCAGAGGCAAGGAGCCACCGCCGAGAAGGCCCGATTTCTTGTCTTCTCCTTCCGGGCCTCCCTCGGCGTTAGGCTCCTCAGCCTCACCTCCTGGCTCACACGAGTGACACGGGTAGATCTTGGCGGGAGAAGGTGTTCCACCAAGTATCGAGGTCCTAAACCGTTTAGGGCTTTATATGTGAGCATCAACACTTTGAAGTCGATGCGGAATTGGATGGGCAGCCAATGCAATGCGGCCAGAGTGGGTGAGATATGTTGGTATTTTCTCACTCCACTGAGTAATCTGGCCGCCGCATTCTGCACCACCTGCAGTTTCCGCAGCAACCTCAAAGGTAGCCCCACGTAGAGCGCATTTGCCTTGTGAGCCTAAAGGAGGCAAAAGGATACTTAATTCTTCTTCCACTTACAAACTGTCCCTAATTTCTTTCCTGTAATCAGCAGAAATAAGCCTGGGTTGAGTCAGGACTGATTACCAAAACAGATAAAGGTAGAAATATTCACCTGCTCACAACATTTATCTGTTCCTGTTAACTACCCCACACACCATTAACCAGCAAACATTTTTTGGAGAGAAGTTACATACAATTCTACAATGTTTGTTCCATAACAAGGTGGATAAAAGGAATCCAGCTACAGTGGGGTCTTGACTTGAGAACTTAATCCGTATTGGAAGGCGGTTCTCAAGTCAAAAAGTTCTCAGGTCAAATCTGCATTTCCCATAGGAATGCATTGAAAACCATTTGATCCGTATCTGCTCTTTTCCGTCCACAGAAACTAATGGGAAGCAGCTATTCCACTAGAGGGGAAGATTTTGTTTCTTTTTTTCTTAGGTCAAGAAAGGTTCAGGGAAGGCAGGGAAAATACAGTCCAGGCAGTACAGTACCAGGCAGTCCGAAGACTGTCTCCCAATCCACTCTCTAAACGCTGGGAGGACTGAGGAAGCAGACAGGCACCCTTTTCACTGGCCAACAGTTAACTGAAAGTTCAAATTTTGCACTTTCCCTGCCTCCCACGTGGTTTTTTTTCAGTTCTTAACTCAAATCTAAGTATGTAAGTCAAGTCAATATTTTCCTATGAGAGTGGTTCTTAAGTCAAAATGTTCTTAACTCAAGCCGTTCTTAAGTCAAGACCCCACTGTATTCAAATGGTTACCAAGGAAGAAGGAAGTTATAGCATTACTTTAATAATGCTTAACCCAGAAAAACTGGTCTGGTCAGCTTACAGGATCTGTGGACACTGTCCATTTTACTGAAAATTAAAACATCACGGATTACAATTGCATTTAAATTTGGGTTAGGTTTGACACAAACTGGTTGTGATTTTTTTCCAGAACCCATTGTTACTCTGCATATTTGAACACACAGAATTCCTAAATATATCTATCATATCTGTACAGTATTACCAACTCCAAGTAAGCAAGATTGCATATATGAAGTTTATCTCTTTTAAAAAGGCACAACTGTGGATTAAATACATTAACATGTAGTTCAAGGCAAATACAAAAGTATGTAATGCATGTATTTGGCAGTTTTCCTCTGAATATAGGGGATGTACAAGATATAAACTGAGAAATGCTGCGTATACTCCCTCCTATACATAGTGCCTTGAATGAAAAAACATTTCGGTGCCCCCAATATTCATCTTAAACATACAACAATGTTTATACAACTAAGGACAGCTGTACAGTTAAAACTGGTGTGGGTAATTCATGTTTACTGGTGTCTTCCACAGTAAATGTATCCAGTGTAGTGTAAGATACATATAAAATGTACTTCAACACTTGCATACATGGATGTCGGAAACCCATACCAGTAAGGCTTTTAAGGCACATACACATTGGTGAATGATGAACTGTACTACCTGAACAGAATCCATATGCATTTAGAAGCATGTACTGTATTAGAAATGCTTCCTCACAAAATGAATTTGCTTCTGGAAATAACTGCTGTGATACTGGGGATTTGCAAAGCAATCATAACACATAGAACTAGCTTAAACAATTCTGAAACCATTGTCAGCAAAAAGTGTAGTTCCTGTAATTTCATTTACTTATTACATTAATATACTGCCCACATAGTGGCAAGCTGCTACTCTGGATAATTTACTACAGTTAAAACAACCCCACCCACCCACTATAACCACTGTTATAACCACTGCACCATACTGGCTCTGAAGGCCATTTCACCATCTTTAACACTGGAGAATGTACATTTCCTTAAAATGACAAGTAGAACACCAGGCATTTATTTTAATTCTTAAACCAATGCATCTATTCTCATCATTTGTCTCTGGGCCACATACATGTTGCCAGAATATCTAAGGGTGCAGTTAAACTACCCCCCCCCAAAAAAAAACCTCCTGTTTTTCAATCCAGCTTAGTATGTCTGAAAATTCAAAATTGTCTGCCTACATGATGTACTGGGAAGCATGGATTTATTTTGATGGGAAGTATGAGTTTTTTTGTTGCAAATCAAAGTTTTTTAAGCAGCTGCCAAGGGGCTGTTTATTTTAACTCACTTGTGAAACTTTTTATTTTGAATCATTTTGGTATATGTGAACACCTCTGTGAGAGTACATTGTGTCTGTGAGAGTCATAAAATATTAGAAGTTAGGATTATGGGTTGAACACTGTAATGGGGGATAAATGTTTTCAAGATATTTTTTTTTAAATTTAAGTGCCACATCACATAAGCACTTATGCAACGCAGTGGTACATTTGAATCTTAATACAATTCCCCTGCTGATGTGCCACCTCCAAAGCAGTCACACGTGCTTGTGGAGATGAAGAAATGGGGAGAGAGAAGAGATGCCTCTTTTCTTCTCAGGTTCTCTCCCCTCTTTTCCCATGCCCTGCGTCAATAGGAACACCCATCCGTTTTGGGTTCGAGAGAGAGACAGAGACAGAGACACAGACAGAGAGAGAGAGAGAGAGACAGAGAGAGAGAGTGGGACTGGTCTATGTGTGTAGGGTGGGGGCAAGCATCCATATGTATGTTTGTTTCACTTTATTCTATCTGTAATAGGGAATGATCACTATCCCACTTTGAAATAAAAAAATATAAAGCAAATATTAAAAACAATACCACAGCAGCAGTAGTGAGTGGCTGTGAGAGGCAGCCAATACAAGAACAGGAAAAAGGAAATGTAATTTCCTAGACTGATTGAAAAATTGAGCTTAATACAGAATGAAAAGTTTTCGCAAGGGACACACACAGCAACACAAAACCCATGTGACTACCACATGACATTATAGCAATTTCAAAAACCCTGATCCAGAATCCAAAGAATTTCACTAGTGTAACCACACCTTAACTTAGTTTAATTATATAGCATGTTGACAATCTGCCATTAGTAAATCAGGAACACATGAACACAACTCTACTCGTCAGAACAATTTCCAAATCTATTGCAACAGGACTAAATTGGAATCTCTCTCTCACTTGCAAGTTGTAATTGACACGGTAGAAAGAACTTCACAGACATGCAGGAGAGAAGGTTCCCAATATAAGTAGCATACTAGCTGATGGTTTCAAACTGGACTTAGAGGAATACCTGGTACTGGTACTATACTGACTTTGGAGTCTATTCCATTTTTAACATGAAATAACCCGTAAGAACAATCAGAGCTAATGCTGGCTGACTAGTCTCCAACAGGCACCATCTATTCTCTCACAGAAAGGGATAATAGAACAGACACCACAGCAGACAATTACACATTCTTCTTTGTACAGACACACCAAGTTCTTATGAGACTTGTTTATTTAAAAACTGAGCACTACAGAAGCTTTGCATTAAAGAAAAGGATCTTGTGGGCTGTACACAAAGAACTATGAAACAAGGTAGTACTCTGTTTCATCAAATACCCTTATTTCCTCTAAGCCCCTTCAAAGATTCTCAAAAAAGATGGCATATGATAGTTTATAATAATTTGACTATTTGAAGCACACTGAATAACAAATGCTAATTTGCCACAGAAGGCACACATTTTAAATTTGTATTGAACACTCTATCCACGGAATTTGAGGACAAAGAAATACAGTTAAGATAGTGGGACAATGGAGGTTTCACTTTGCAGGTAGTGACTGAAAGGAGCAGGTAAAAAACTACAATAGGTCAGGGCTGTTGGGTAAGATTCTTCATGTGAAACAAAAGTAAAATAGAGCCTTGATCACAATCTTTTTGGGCCACATTTTATTTACACTTCTCAGTTGAAAATCTGTGATCAGTTTAAGGCTTTAAATACTCATAAATAAAGGAAAATAAATAAAATGTGGCCCCAAAAAAGGCTGTGATTGAGTAAAAGGAAATTCCCATTTGATATATTTGCTAGAAATGAGAAATACCATATCTCACAATAATTAAAGACTCAAAATATAGTAGCTGAACAGATAGTTGTGGAAGAAATTAAGATTCCAATATAGCAATAAATGCATGAGCCTCAGGATGTAATATCAAGAAACAGATGTACATTAGTAGAACAAAAATGTAAAGGAGATGAATAAGGGAAGGAGAAATTCAGTTCAACCAGAACATTTTAAGAAATTAGAAACTATTAAGAAACAGTGGTTGTTGTGGGTTTTTCGGACTCTTTGGCCGTGTTCTGAAGGTTGTTCTTCCTAATGTTTTGTCAGTCTCTGTGGCCAGCATCTTCTGAAGATGCCGGCCACAGAGACTGGAGAAACGTTAGGAAGAACAACCTTCAGAACACAGCCAAAGAGCCCGAAAAACCCACAACAACCATTAGATCCCGGCTGTGAAAGCCTTCGCGAATATATTAAGAAACAATACAGACAAAGCAGAATTATGAAATGAGGAAGATCAGGTTAAAGAAACTGTGGTGCAGAGTTAACCTGAAAATTCCAACTGCTTGCAACATAACATGACCAGTCAGAAGAGTGAAGAAACAGGTTTGAATCAACATAACCCAAATCATCCTATAAACCGCTGAACTGTTAGGGCTTAATGCTAATAGAAAGTAATACTGTACATATATACTCTACACATGAGATGGAAAATGACAAGTGAGCACACCTTAGTAGCTCTTCCCCACATTACAGATTCTAATCAGGGCAGACTGAAATGTATGGCAAAAGAACAGCTTTCATCATATGCCCCATTCTTAGGAATAGAGAAAGAAATCCCATTCATTCATTCATTCATTCATTTAATTTATTTATTTAACTTAACTTATATGCCGCCCACACTACCCGAAGGTCTCTGGGCGGCTTACAGCATTTAAAATACAATATTTTAATATTTAATATTTCTATGACCTACAGCAACTTTCCTCCTAGTCACATGTATTTATGGTACAGAAGGGATTAATTTATTAAATCCTCTGATTTAACATAAGGTCAACTCATAAGTCAAAAACACAATTACCACAGCCAAACATAAATCACCTTTCAGTTGCTCTGAAACTATGCAAAACCTGTTGGTTAAGTTGTACATCAAATTAACGTTGGGTAGTGGAGTCAGATAAACTTTTCCCTTACCAATTACTAATGCTGACTATGAAGTGAAGCTATTTCTTCCTGAACCAGTTCCTTGAAGAACACACTTTACAAGCAGTATTACCTGGGCATAGCAAATTGTGCCTACGTGCCCAACAAACATTTGCTACAAATTTCACCAGGTATTGAACTCCTCCAGCTGACACAATAATTCTAACCAACAGCAGTCAATTCCCACGACCTCCATCAAAGTCAACAGATTTTCAACCATGTTACTGAGGAACAGGCATTCACATGAATGCCAATCCCATAAATTGGGTGCAGCATGCACCAATTTTTACCACACATAAAATAAACTAATAAAGAACCTAATATGCTTAAAATCAGCACTTAGTCCTGTGAAAGTCAGTGATCCTTCATTACACAGCAGCTACAAAGCAGATAAAGAATTTTTTCCCGAACCCAACTAGATGGCATGCAGAACACAGGATTTTCCACATTCTTAAAAGTTTCAAAACAGTCCTTGGGGCTTCAAAACTACCTAGGGAAGTGATTCTGGGAAGCTAAGCGGGTCCTCACACCATCTCCCCAGTTTAAGCGTCCGTTCCTACGACCTCAGGCGAGAAAACATACCAGTGTGCCAACAACATCCTCTTGTTCTACCATGATCTAAGCGGTCATTCCATTATTCCATACCTAAATGTGCGGCTCTCTCACGTATGCAGATATATTCACCTGCTGTCCCGCTCAAAGAACACGACAAACTAATTAACGTCGCACTGCCAACGCTCACCTTCCCCACAGGGAGACGCCGGAGCTCAGACCTACCTCAGCCACAAACACATCACCCGGCCTAGCAGCCTCGTCCCCTCATATCCTAGAGAGCAGGGCTGCCGCCGGTTATTCTGAGGTTATCCCACTTCACTCCCTCTGCACATGTTCAGAAACACTGTCTCCCGGGCTCTAAGATTTAACTCCGGCGTTCAAAAGACGTCAAGCCTGGCCGCCTTTGCTTCCAGGGTCTTCCTTCGGTCCTCACAGCTGCATCTCCTCAGGTTCCGCGTCCCTCACCTCCCGCCGCCAAGTCCCCGCCAACTGGTCTGCTAGGGCCGCAACCCCTTTCGCTCCACTCGGACAGAAAGGACCCACTTCACCCACTCTCTCACCTTGTGAGTGTTGTTTCTCAGCGCCTCCAAGTCAAAGCCACCGTCTCGAGGGCCACAGCCGGCCTCTGACTCCGGCTCGTACGTTCCCCGCCGGACCCGCAACGTCCTCGTTCCGAGCCGGAGTTCTCGGCCATAGAGCGGAGCCGCTAAAAGCAGGAGGATCCGAAAGCGCAGCAACCCCCTCGGCTCCATCTCCAGCGACAACAATCGCCACAAAACTCTCTCCTCAGAGCTTGGGAACGGCTCACCCGTTGTCCCGCCCGCTAATGCCTCATTGGGTCGCGCCGACCAGGTACTTGAGAGCTACTGGCTGGAAAAAACGCCAATCTGATCTACCTTCAGACAGCGTCCTGCCTCTTTTGGCAGCTTCCTTCCAATTCGTGCAAACGCAACCGGCCTCTACCTCCTAAGTGGGTCACAGAGTTGCCAGTCGCAGCATAGCAACCAACCTTCCAACAGGCCTTAGCTACGCGCAGCGCCAACTTCCTCCCTTTCGAGCCTCTAGCTCGGCAGCATCACCCCACTTTGAAGAGCACCTTGCCCATTGGCTGATTGCCTGCAAGCGCTTCCCCTTGCAGATCGTCGGAGCACGGCTAGTCTCCTCGCAACCGCGCTTTCATTGGCTGGAATGAAATGCCATCAAGCTTTTTTTTTTTTTTTTGGGTTATTGGTGGAAATGAGAGACAAGTCTCGTCCTAGCAGGGCAGGGCGAGGGGCGTGAGCTGGCCGGGCGGCTGACCGGCCTCTCCGAGAGCCGGTGGGAGCGCTCTTTCCGACTGTATGGAGTGGTGACGAATGTTAAAGGTTGACCAAGGCAGCGAGAGGCTCGTATTACGATTTTTCATCTGTCCGTTACAATATTGGCTTACTTACGAGACACCTGTTGGCCTTCGCAAGGAAAAAAAAAAGCTTGGAGTAACCTCTTCTGTCCTTATCTCAGTCGTAATACATACATACAGGACGTGGAAAGGTTATTTCTTGGACTGCAATTCCCAGAATCCACAGTCAGTACAGGAATGGGGGACCTTCAGCCCTGATGGAAATTTCTGCGAGTCATAATTTAGAAAGTGTTAACTTATAGAGAAAAAAACTATAGTTGCTAGTGCAAATACGAAATACATTCTGCTATGCATGCGGGTTTTTGCTAAAAGTCTTGTTATTTAGATGTATTTGATTGGTTTTTAATAATGGCGACTACAACAAAACCTGTGGAAGATGAAACTGAAGTATTTCTGAAGGGTCATTGAATCAGATTATAGTAATAGAATCATAGAATTGCAGAGGCCCTGGAATTATTAAATCCAACCCAACCCCTGTGAAAACTGGAAAGGCAATAAGAGTAATAATATCAGAGCTTGGAAAAGTGCCTTTTAAAAAGAACTATCATCTCCCAGTTAGTATTCATTGCTATGGGTTAACTGCGTTGTATGCATTATTTGCAGGCAAGTCTGCAAGAACAAAGCATTCCCACAATAGTATTTGCCCAGAATCTTTGGTGTATAAATCTATGAGCTCCTGTTTAACTGTGGGTGGCTTCACTTTTTGGCTAATCCCATAAAAAGGTTTTTTTTAAAACAAAACATGTCTTATACTGTATCTCTGGTTTTATAAGGACTAGATACTTAAACTAATGCTTAGAATCAAGTACAGTTGACAAGAGGCACTGACACATCTAATATCTGGTAGCATGGAAACTTCAGAGAAAGTTTATGCTAACATGTTGAGAAAGTTTAAGATATTGCAGTAGGTAGAAAAAGTTAATTAAGATGAAACTGAGTAGAATTGCTCAGTAAACATCTCATTTCCCATCAGTCCCCAGCCCTCCTCTAACCAGAAGTACTCCTTGTTCTGGAACATACCTGACTTGTGTCTGGTCTTTGTTTCCCAATACAGGTGTTACCTGTTGCATCTTTGTACCAGAATTTGTCCCAAGAACATGAGCTTATTAGCATTCAGTAGGAAGTAATATTGTCTCCAACTGAGGTCATGTTTAGGTGCAAGTTGTGTGGTTATAGCAACAAGTCAAATTTTTATTCATGCCTTCCTATCTATGCTTTGCATTCTGTCCAGCATGACTTTTCAAAAAGCACCTGTTTTGATGTTTTAGTTGATCTTGATAAAAGCAGTGCAAGGTGTTTTTTGTTGTGGACAAATATAACTGCCTTTGCTTTTACTGACCCTGCCAACCTGAGACAATAAATGAAAAACACAAGACAAGCCAGTGAAATTTGTAATTTGTTGACTTTTAGAAAATCTCTATTTCACCCTTGAGTCTTAAGCTAATAGTAGTAGGCATCCTTCAGTCTCGAAAGACTATGGTATCGTGCTCTGTATGGAGGACTTGGAACAGCGTCTAGTGTGGCTGAGGAGGCCAATTCGAGAGTGACAATCCCTTCCACACTGGAGACAAATCCAATCTGTCCCCTGTCCAGCTCCCTGGTTTTGCTTCCTTTGTGACTTCCTCTTTGCCTCAGCCTGCTGGACAAGGGTCTCTTCAAATTGGGAGAGGCCGTGATGTACTGCCTGCCTCCAGGCTGAACGATCAGATGTCAGAGTTTCCCATCTGTTGAGGTCTATTCCTAAGGCCTTCAGATCCCGCTTGCAGATGTCCTTGTATCGCAGCTGTGGTCTCCCTCTGGGGCGATTTCCCTGCACTAATTCTCCATATAGGAGATCCTTTGGAATCCGACCATCAGCCATTCTCACAACGTGCCCAAGCCAGCGTAGACGTCGCTGTTTCAGTAATGTATGCATGCTGAAAATTCCAGCTCGTTCTAGGACTACTCTATTTGGAACTCTGTCCTGCCAGGTGATACCAAAAATCCGTCGTAGGCAACGCATATGGAAGGTGTTCAGCTTCCTCTCCTGCCGGGCACAAAGTGTCCAGGACTCGCTGCAGTACAGGAGTGTGCTCAGGACACAGGCTCTATAGACCTGGATCTTGGTATGTGTTGTCAGTTTCTTATTGAGCCATACTCTCTTTGTGAGTCTAGAGAACATGGTGGCTGCTTTCCCAATGCGTTTATCCAGCTCGACATCTAGAGAGAGGGTGTCAGAGATGGTTGAGCCAAGGTACACAAAGTCATGAACAACCTCCAATTCTTGTGTGGAGATTGTAATAGAGGGAGGCGAGTCCACACCCTGGCCCATGACTTGTGTTTTCTTCAGGCTGATTGTTAGTCCAAAGTCTTGGCAGGCCTTGCTGAAACGGTTCATGAGTTGTTGGAGGTCTTCAGCAGAGTGGGCAACAATGGCTGCATCGTCTGCAAAGAGGAAGTCCCTCATGCATTTCAGTTGGACTTTGGTCTTCGCTCTCAATCTAGAGAGATTAAAGAGCTTTCCATCTGATCTAGTCCGGAGATAGACACCTTCTGTTGCAGTTCCAAAGGCATGCTTCAGCATGACAGCAAAAAAGATCCCAAAAAGTGTTGGTGCGAGGACACAGCCCTGTTTCACTCCGCTTCGGATGTCAAAGGGATCTGATGTTGAGCCGTCAAAAACTACAGTGCCTTTCATTCCATCATGGAAGGACCTGATGATGTTAAGGAGACGAGGTGGACATCCAATCTTGGGAAGTATTTTGAAAAGGCCATCCCTGCTAACCAAGTCAAATGCTTTTGTAAGGTCTATGAAGGCCACTAAGAGTGGCTGTTGTTGTTCCCTGCATTTCTCCTGCAACTGTCGGAGGGAGAATACCATGTCAGTGGTGGATCTATTTGCTCGAAATCCACACTGTGATTCCGGATAGACTCTGTCTGCAAGCACCTGGAGCCTCTTCAGCACAACACGGGCAAGCAGCTTCCCTACAACGCTAAGAAGAGAGATACCACGGTAGTTATTGCAGTCACCCCTGTCACCTTTGTTCTTGTACAACGTGACAATGTTTGCGTCCTTCATGTCCTGTGGTACTCCACCTTCCCTCCAGCAGAGACAAAAGATTTCATACAGTTCGGTGATGATGATCTCCTTACCGCATTTCAGCACTTCAACAGGGATGTTGTCCCTTCCAGGTGCCTTGCCAGAGGTGAGGGAATCCAAGGCCGCATTTATTTCTGCTAGGGTTGGTTCGCTGTCCAGCTCTTCCAAGACAGGCAGGCACTCAATGTTATTTAATGCTTCTTCGGTTACTACATTCTTTCTGGAATATAGCTCGGAGTAGTGCTGCACCCAGCGTTCCATCTGCTGTGCTCGGTCCTGGATGATCACACCTGTAGTAGACTTTAAGGGAGCAGATTTCTTCTGTAATGGACCTAAGGCCTGCTTGATACCATCATACATTCCTTTGATGTTACCTGTGTCCGCTGCTATCTGTATCTGAGAGCAAAGCTGAAGCCAATAGTCATTGGAGCATCTCCTGGCAGCCTGTTGGACTTGGCTACGAGCGGCTCGAAGAGCTTGCAGGTTGTACTCGTTAGGACAGGCTTTGTATGCTGCTAGAGCTCTTCTCTTATCCTCAATGGCTGGCATTAACTCCTCCGAATGGGCTTCGAACCAGTCAGCCATCTTTCTGGTCTTCTTGCCGAAGGTGGACAAGGCGGTGTTGTAGACAGTGTTCTTGAAGTATTCCCATCGTTCAGGTGCATTTACATTAGCTGGACCTGGAAGGGTTTCCTCGAGTGCTTGGGCAAATTCCTTCACTTTTCTTTGATCGCGAGTCTTGTTGATGTCAATACGTGGTCTTCCTTCCTTTTTCATGTGATACAATTTCTTTGTTCGCAGTTTTACTCTACTACACACCAGGGAGTGATCAGTATCGCAATCAGCACTCTGGTAGCTGCGTGTGATCGTAACACTAGGAAGGCTAGAACGTCTAGTGAGGATCAAATCGAGCTGATGCCAATGCTTGGATCTTGGATGTCTCCAGGAAACTCTGTGTTGCAGCTTCGTATTAAAGAATGTGTTGCTGACACAGAGACCATAGTAACAGCAAAACTCCAGTAAGCGTTGGCCATTTTCGTTCATCTTTCCAATGCCAAAACGGCCTAGACAAGTGGGCCAAGAATTGTGATCAGCACCAACTCTAGCATTAAAGTCTCCAAGAATGAACAGTGACTCTCTTTCAGGGACTTTTTTGATAGTAGCTGCCAGATCGTCGTAGAATTTGTCTTTCACTTCTGGAGTGGATGACAGTGTTGGTGCATATGCACTAATGAGGGTTACTGGTCCTGCTGATGAGTGGAGCTGCAGAGACAGGATTCTTTCACTCCCCACAGTGGGTGGAACAATGCATCTCAGGAGAGTATTTCTGACTGCAAAGCCAACACCATATTCCCTGGTCTCATTCGATGGTTTTCCCTGCCAGAAAAATGAGAAGTTTTTTTCTTTGACAGATCCCGAGTCTGGCAGTCTTGTCTCTTGCAGGGCAACAATGTCCATCTGCAGTCTACTCAGTTCCATGTCAATGACAGCTGTCTTGCGCACATCGTCTATTTCTTGCAGGTCGTTAGGAAAGCCGTAGTCAGGAAAGCCAGGGGTCATTGTCCGTACATTCCAGGTGCCCAGCTTTAGGGCAGAAGTTTTCTTATGATTGTTGCATGGTGCACGGTTGTCGATCTGCTTGTCGGGTTTCACCCTAAACCCCACGCACCCCGTGAGGTTAACAGACCGTGGCGAGGTAGCACCTTACTGGCTGGGGGCTGCCCAGCTTAAGGCGGGCGGTATCTACCTAGTGAGGTGCAATGACCTCTCCCACCGTCAGAAGTAGCCCCTGGCGTCCTGCTCTACGCCAATTCAGCAGAGACTTATAACCGGTAACTGCTACTTCCCGTGTTGTTTCGACGCTGTATGCGAAGCTGGAGTGTCCTCTCCAGAGCACGAAGCCTGGGTAAAATAGTATGGAGGATAGGCTGTTACCCAAGCAGCAAATCCCCCCTCTCCACATCGCTGAAATGGTCCAGTGGAAAGGCAAGAGCCAATACAACTGGTTCCAGCAACGTCGCAGGAGTTGGCAGAGTGAAAGAAAGTGCCTCCGGGACTCCGGCTCCGGATTTTGCCTCGAGGTTATCTCCTGAAGCCCTTTCCATAAGTGGATATAGCCACAAGGCAGTGGAGGTTAAAATTTGGAGTTTTCCTTCTCCTAGATGGGCTGCCTTCCAGGGCTGACGAGTCCCACCTACCCGGCCTGCTCTCTTTTACCAAATTAAGTAAGAGATAGGATTAGGGAATTTCATGTGACACACTCTCCTCCTCATTCTCTTTTTAAAGCTGAAATTCTGCCCTCCTTCAGGACATCCATATTCAGCATATTGGGGTTGGAGATAGACTTAGAGTATTTCGCGCGCCGTTAGGCGCGCGGTCCAGTAAAATCAGGATTCAAACTACTAGGCCCTCCCACTAGACCATGTGATGAGCCAGAACAAAGAGACAGGAAAAAACAGACTTCTCCACAAAAAGCCTACCTTTCGCCTCCTTCCCAGCCAAAACCCTTAAGGAAAATGGACACAGGCTCCAGTAAAATCAGGATTCAAACTACTAGGCCCTCCCACTAGACCATGTGATGAGCCAGAACAAAGAGACAGGAAAAAACAGACTTCTCCACAAAAAGCCTACCTTTCGCCTCCTTCCCAGCCAAAACCCTTAAGGAAAATGGACACAGGCTCCAGTAAAATCAGGATTCAAACTACTAGGCCCTCCCACTAGACCATGTGATGAGCCAGAACAAAGAGACAGGAAAAAACAGACTTCTCCACAAAAAGCCTACCTTTCGCCTCCTTCCCAGCCAAAACCCTTAAGGAAAATGGACACAGGCTCCAGTAAAATCAGGATTCAAACTACTAGGCCCTCCCACTAGACCATGTGATGAGCCAGAACAAAGAGACAGGAAAAAACAGACTTCTCCACAAAAAGCCTACCTTTCGCCTCCTTCCCAGCCAAAACCCTTAAGGAAAATGGACACAGGCTCCAGTAAAATCAGGATTCAAACTACTAGGCCCTCCCACTAGACCATGTGATGAGCCAGAACAAAGAGACAGGAAAAAACAGACTTCTCCACAAAAAGCCTACCTTTCGCCTCCTTCCCAGCCAAAACCCTTAAGGAAAATGGACACAGGCTCCAGTAAAATCAGGATTCAAACTACTAGGCCCTCCCACTAGACCATGTGATGAGCCAGAACAAAGAGACAGGAAAAAACAGACTTCTCCACAAAAAGCCTACCTTTCGCCTCCTTCCCAGCCAAAACCCTTAAGGAAAATGGACACAGGCTCCAGTAAAATCAGGATTCAAACTACTAGGCCCTCCCACTAGACCATGTGATGAGCCAGAACAAAGAGACAGGAAAAAACAGACTTCTCCACAAAAAGCCTACCTTTCGCCTCCTTCCCAGCCAAAACCCTTAAGGAAAATGGACACAGGCTCCAGTAAAATCAGGATTCAAACTACTAGGCCCTCCCACTAGACCATGTGATGAGCCAGAACAAAGAGACAGGAAAAAACAGACTTCTCCACAAAAAGCCTACCTTTCGCCTCCTTCCCAGCCAAAACCCTTAAGGAAAATGGACACAGGCTCCAGTAAAATCAGGATTCAAACTACTAGGCCCTCCCACTAGACCATGTGATGAGCCAGAACAAAGAGACAGGAAAAAACAGACTTCTCCACAAAAAGCCTACCTTTCGCCTCCTTCCCAGCCAAAACCCTTAAGGAAAATGGACACAGGCTCCAGTAAAATCAGGATTCAAACTACTAGGCCCTCCCACTAGACCATGTGATGAGCCAGAACAAAGAGACAGGAAAAAACAGACTTCTCCACAAAAAGCCTACCTTTCGCCTCCTTCCCAGCCAAAACCCTTAAGGAAAATGGACACAGGCTCCAGTAAAATCAGGATTCAAACTACTAGGCCCTCCCACTAGACCATGTGATGAGCCAGAACAAAGAGACAGGAAAAAACAGACTTCTCCACAAAAAGCCTACCTTTCGCCTCCTTCCCAGCCAAAACCCTTAAGGAAAATGGACACAGGCTCCAGTAAAATCAGGATTCAAACTACTAGGCCCTCCCACTAGACCATGTGATGAGCCAGAACAAAGAGACAGGAAAAAACAGACTTCTCCACAAAAAGCCTACCTTTCGCCTCCTTCCCAGCCAAAACCCTTAAGGAAAATGGACACAGGCTCCAGTAAAATCAGGATTCAAACTACTAGGCCCTCCCACTAGACCATGTGATGAGCCAGAACAAAGAGACAGGAAAAAACAGACTTCTCCACAAAAAGCCTACCTTTCGCCTCCTTCCCAGCCAAAACCCTTAAGGAAAATGGACACAGGCTCCAGTAAAATCAGGATTCAAACTACTAGGCCCTCCCACTAGACCATGTGATGAGCCAGAACAAAGAGACAGGAAAAAACAGACTTCTCCACAAAAAGCCTACCTTTCGCCTCCTTCCCAGCCAAAACCCTTAAGGAAAATGGACACAGGCTCCAGTAAAATCAGGATTCAAACTACTAGGCCCTCCCACTAGACCATGTGATGAGCCAGAAAAAAGAGACAGGAAAAAACAGACTTCTCCACAAAAAGCCTACCTTTCGCCTCCTTCCCAGCCAAAACCCTTAAGGAAAATGGACACAGGCTCCAGTAAAATCAGGATTCAAACTACTAGGCCCTCCCACTAGACCATGTGATGAGCCAGAACAAAGAGACAGGAAAAAACAGACTTCTCCACAAAAAGCCTACCTTTCGCCTCCTTCCCAGCCAAAACCCTTAAGGAAAATGGACACAGGCTCCAGTAAAATCAGGATTCAAACTACTAGGCCCTCCCACTAGACCATGTGATGAGCCAGAAAAAAGAGACAGGAAAAAACAGACTTCTCCACAAAAAGCCTACCTTTCGCCTCCTTCCCAGCCAAAACCCTTAAGGAAAATGGACACAGGCTCCAGTAAAATCAGGATTCAAACTACTAGGCCCTCCCACTAGACCATGTGATGAGCCAGAACAAAGAGACAGGAAAAAACAGACTTCTCCACAAAAAGCCTACCTTTCGCCTCCTTCCCAGCCAAAACCCTTAAGGAAAATGGACACAGGCTCCAGTAAAATCAGGATTCAAACTACTAGGCCCTCCCACTAGACCATGTGATGAGCCAGAAAAAAGAGACAGGAAAAAACAGACTTCTCCACAAAAAGCCTACCTTTCGCCTCCTTCCCAGCCAAAACCCTTAAGGAAAATGGACACAGGCTCCAGTAAAATCAGGATTCAAACTACTAGGCCCTCCCACTAGACCATGTGATGAGCCAGAACAAAGAGACAGGAAAAAACAGACTTCTCCACAAAAAGCCTACCTTTCGCCTCCTTCCCAGCCAAAACCCTTAAGGAAAATGGACACAGGCTCCAGTAAAATCAGGATTCAAACTACTAGGCCCTCCCACTAGACCATGTGATGAGCCAGAACAAAGAGACAGGAAAAAACAGACTTCTCCACAAAAAGCCTACCTTTCGCCTCCTTCCCAGCCAAAACCCTTAAGGAAAATGGACACAGGCTCCAGTAAAATCAGGATTCAAACTACTAGGCCCTCCCACTAGACCATGTGATGAGCCAGAACAAAGAGACAGGAAAAAACAGACTTCTCCACAAAAAGCCTACCTTTCGCCTCCTTCCCAGCCAAAACCCTTAAGGAAAATGGACACAGGCTCCAGTAAAATCAGGATTCAAACTACTAGGCCCTCCCACTAGACCATGTGATGAGCCAGAAAAAAGAGACAGGAAAAAACAGACTTCTCCACAAAAAGCCTACCTTTCGCCTCCTTCCCAGCCAAAACCCTTAAGGAAAATGGACACAGGCTCCAGTAAAATCAGGATTCAAACTACTAGGCCCTCCCACTAGACCATGTGATGAGCCAGAACAAAGAGACAGGAAAAAACAGACTTCTCCACAAAAAGCCTACCTTTCGCCTCCTTCCCAGCCAAAACCCTTAAGGAAAATGGACACAGGCTCCAGTAAAATCAGGATTCAAACTACTAGGCCCTCCCACTAGACCATGTGATGAGCCAGAAAAAAGAGACAGGAAAAAACAGACTTCTCCACAAAAAGCCTACCTTTCGCCTCCTTCCCAGCCAAAACCCTTAAGGAAAATGGACACAGGCTCCAGTAAAATCAGGATTCAAACTACTAGGCCCTCCCACTAGACCATGTGATGAGCCAGAACAAAGAGACAGGAAAAAACAGACTTCTCCACAAAAAGCCTACCTTTCGCCTCCTTCCCAGCCAAAACCCTTAAGGAAAATGGACACAGGCTCCAGTAAAATCAGGATTCAAACTACTAGGCCCTCCCACTAGACCATGTGATGAGCCAGAACAAAGAGACAGGAAAAAACAGACTTCTCCACAAAAAGCCTACCTTTCGCCTCCTTCCCAGCCAAAACCCTTAAGGAAAATGGACACAGGCTCCAGTAAAATCAGGATTCAAACTACTAGGCCCTCCCACTAGACCATGTGATGAGCCAGAACAAAGAGACAGGAAAAAACAGACTTCTCCACAAAAAGCCTACCTTTCGCCTCCTTCCCAGCCAAAACCCTTAAGGAAAATGGACACAGGCTCCAGTAAAATCAGGATTCAAACTACTAGGCCCTCCCACTAGACCATGTGATGAGCCAGAACAAAGAGACAGGAAAAAACAGACTTCTCCACAAAAAGCCTACCTTTCGCCTCCTTCCCAGCCAAAACCCTTAAGGAAAATGGACACAGGCTCCAGTAAAATCAGGATTCAAACTACTAGGCCCTCCCACTAGACCATGTGATGAGCCAGAACAAAGAGACAGGAAAAAACAGACTTCTCCACAAAAAGCCTACCTTTCGCCTCCTTCCCAGCCAAAACCCTTAAGGAAAATGGACACAGGCTCCAGTAAAATCAGGATTCAAACTACTAGGCCCTCCCACTAGACCATGTGATGAGCCAGAACAAAGAGACAGGAAAAAACAGACTTCTCCACAAAAAGCCTACCTTTCGCCTCCTTCCCAGCCAAAACCCTTAAGGAAAATGGACACAGGCTCCAGTAAAATCAGGATTCAAACTACTAGGCCCTCCCACTAGACCATGTGATGAGCCAGAACAAAGAGACAGGAAAAAACAGACTTCTCCACAAAAAGCCTACCTTTCGCCTCCTTCCCAGCCAAAACCCTTAAGGAAAATGGACACAGGCTCCAGTAAAATCAGGATTCAAACTACTAGGCCCTCCCACTAGACCATGTGATGAGCCAGAACAAAGAGACAGGAAAAAACAGACTTCTCCACAAAAAGCCTACCTTTCGCCTCCTTCCCAGCCAAAACCCTTAAGGAAAATGGACACAGGCTCCAGTAAAATCAGGATTCAAACTACTAGGCCCTCCCACTAGACCATGTGATGAGCCAGAACAAAGAGACAGGAAAAAACAGACTTCTCCACAAAAAGCCTACCTTTCGCCTCCTTCCCAGCCAAAACCCTTAAGGAAAATGGACACAGGCTCCAGTAAAATCAGGATTCAAACTACTAGGCCCTCCCACTAGACCATGTGATGAGCCAGAACAAAGAGACAGGAAAAAACAGACTTCTCCACAAAAAGCCTACCTTTCGCCTCCTTCCCAGCCAAAACCCTTAAGGAAAATGGACACAGGCTCCAGTAAAATCAGGATTCAAACTACTAGGCCCTCCCACTAGACCATGTGATGAGCCAGAACAAAGAGACAGGAAAAAACAGACTTCTCCACAAAAAGCCTACCTTTCGCCTCCTTCCCAGCCAAAACCCTTAAGGAAAATGGACACAGGCTCCAGTAAAATCAGGATTCAAACTACTAGGCCCTCCCACTAGACCATGTGATGAGCCAGAACAAAGAGACAGGAAAAAACAGACTTCTCCACAAAAAGCCTACCTTTCGCCTCCTTCCCAGCCAAAACCCTTAAGGAAAATGGACACAGGCTCCAGTAAAATCAGGATTCAAACTACTAGGCCCTCCCACTAGACCATGTGATGAGCCAGAACAAAGAGACAGGAAAAAACAGACTTCTCCACAAAAAGCCTACCTTTCGCCTCCTTCCCAGCCAAAACCCTTAAGGAAAATGGACACAGGCTCCAGTAAAATCAGGATTCAAACTACTAGGCCCTCCCACTAGACCATGTGATGAGCCAGAACAAAGAGACAGGAAAAAACAGACTTCTCCACAAAAAGCCTACCTTTCGCCTCCTTCCCAGCCAAAACCCTTAAGGAAAATGGACACAGGCTCCAGTAAAATCAGGATTCAAACTACTAGGCCCTCCCACTAGACCATGTGATGAGCCAGAACAAAGAGACAGGAAAAAACAGACTTCTCCACAAAAAGCCTACCTTTCGCCTCCTTCCCAGCCAAAACCCTTAAGGAAAAAAGCTAATAAGCTAATATTCCACCCCAAAAACACGCATATAGAAACCATGCTGCTTAACTACTTATTGACAAGACAGAACTGTACTGCTAGACATAGGATGTGGTTTTATACTCCTTTACCATGAAGTAATTTCTATTGGCCATGGAGACTCACTGGGAGAGCTGAACTGGTAAAACAACTTAAATATCTCATTTACCTTTAAAGTTCTATTAGGGTCACTATAAGTCAGTTCCAACTTGATGGCACATTACAAACACACATGCTCTATTGATTGGTATGGGATGGCCTGCACTATTAAAATCCATAGTTATTGTCAACATTTTAGTATACTGTACTATACACTATGGTATAGCTTGCTTCTTCATTGAATAATAGTTGCTCCTTTAGTGTTCTAAGGAAGATACTAGAGTGGAGAGGGTAGAGTGTTGGACTAGGACTCGAGGGAGCTGGATTCAAATGTGCCCTCAGCTGCGGTAAACCATTTCTTAAACAAGTCACAAACTGTGAAGAGCATATTAAGGTTAACGTAAATCAGAAGCAAGTTGACAAAACATAACTGCTCTAAAGGTAAATATCTCCTCTTAGAACATACAGGAACAAAGGTGCTTATTCTTTTCTGGTGCTGAAATTCTACTATATATTTTCTCAGCTATGTGACACCAGTTTCCTGAAAGAATTCTACACTAAACAAAACTGTCACAGGACTACTTATATATTACATTTTGGAACTATCAATGATTTTTACTATCTTCACTCTTCATTGCCCTAGTACTCCCCTGTGGATCAACAGTTATAATGGTAACTAAAAACAGGAGGAATAGGTACATGTTTCCTTATTATTCCCACAATACTGTACTGTATCAGTGGGACTTTGCAAGTTAACAAGTCTGAAAGAGTCATTGGACCTACTCTAGTCAAGACTTAAAACTTGATTAAGCTTGCAGTTCATTAAACAGTATGTTTTACCATTTATTTGCATATCTGAGTATTTGGAAAAAGCCAAGGGTCATAGCAGCCAGCTATCCAGTTGCGCATACTTGAGAGAAATGAGTGATTTGTGACAGCATCCTATTTATAACTGATGCAATGTACATGCATTTTAAGTTATAAAAGTTACTGGGATCCATGTACTCTGTTGTAACAAGTACTGTAGTTGGTTCCCAAACTACCAAACTCAACATCCGGTTAAACAATTTCCATTCCTATTAAATAGTATGCAGAAAACTAGCTTAATCTTCCCTTTGAAATAAGCTATGGCTACAATCCTATATCCACTTACCTGGAACTGAATCCAGATTAACACAATATATATATATTTGTGTAGTCGTGTATAGAACTGCACTGTTCTAACTGTTCAACTTCAGCTGGGTCACACATGTTCATACATGATTCCATCCAAACCAGAAAAAAATGTTAAATTTCCATACAAATAAGTTAAGAGCAGCAAGGGATGATAAATCCTCAGACTGAATTTTCCCCCCCGATAATTGGCTGGAGAGCAAGATATCATTCAGGTTCCACAGGAAATCAGAAGAGACTAAATGAAATGCCTTTATGAACCAACCCCTTATTTAACATGTTTATTTTTACAGATACAAGGGATGGCTACCATTCAGTACATCTTTTTAAAAAAGCACAGAGAACAGCCAGGAGCTCAACAATTGGCTGAATGGTTTTTAAATTTGAGAATGGGCACAAATGAAGAGCCAGGAACAACCGTTAATTTGTGACACTAATAAAAGAGTGAGGTATGAGTGCCACAAAATAACTGGAAAGGTAATAAGCATGAAAATGTGAACAGAAAACTAAAAAAAATTGCAACATGAATCTACAGGGAAATGAGGAAAGGCAGTAGTGGCATGCAGCAAGAACAGACTGCTGAAATGCTATCTAGGTATTGCCCAGTATCATGGACAACAGTGGGGAGAAATAAAAGCAAAGTGTGCTGTACTCTCTGAGCAGTTTAAAAGTTAATTATGCAGGCTACACATTGCACCCCCGCCCCAGCAAGCTGGGTACTCATTTTACTGACCTCAGAAGGATAGAAGGCTGAGTCAACCTTGAGCTGGCTACCTGGGATTGAACCCCGTGTCGGGAGCACAGTTTTGGCTGCAGTACAGCAGTTTTAACCACTGCTCTATGAGGCTCTTCTTTCTTTCTTTACTGAAATAATCAGTAAAGAAAGAGCAATATTAGAGTAGTATTAGGAGTTTGTGGTAAAGAATGCAGTAATCCAAGAAACTAGAGAAGCCCCTCCCAAAACAATGCCCTCCTAATGTGTTAGGCTGTAACTCCAAGAAATTGTATGTTAATATCCCAAAGGAATGACTAGTTAAAATGTATGTTTTGTAATAAACAAAGCAGAATACTATTCTATCATTCTATCCTGTTTTATGCAACTTTAGAGAATCTTCTGGATTGAAAGGAGGATAGAAATAAAATTCAACAAGCAAACAGAATGGCAGAGAAAGCAGCAGGTGGCTGGGTTCTTGTTTAATCCAAGCATTTTTAAATGTTGCTAAAACTGTGCTGTCAGAGTGAAATGAACTGAGAGACTGGGGAAGAATGAAGATAAACTACTGACATTTCAGAGAAGACATGATCCATCCTGAAACTACTGTTCATAAATAGCTTGATTTCAGGAATGCACTCCCAAATCCAAAGAAACCTGCTACCCTGTAGCTACCAAGTTTAATGTTTACCGGCACAGAGTATTTGAATTGACTGGGGAAATCCAAAAGACTACCAGTCTGACAGTTTCTTTGTATTTATGTCTGTAAAGCCTTCAAATATGCAGCAAAGTCAAGAGTGCAGGCTGAAAGTGGTATGTAATAATGCTTTTGGTAAGGCATAGCTTTAGAAGGGCAGACTTGCATTTCTGCAAAATACTACCCATCCTAAAATAGTAATTCGTACGTATAATTCTACCGTCTATCTAGTGCATTCAAGATAGCGTTGGTAGCTTTTTGCAAAAGCCAGGCATTGATAGGAAAGAGTCCTTGACTGAACATGTAATTTGTATTTCTTTTGCGCTGGCCATCAGCTACAGCAAATCTTAATACATTAATCTAAATCTGTAGTATGAAGTAGAAGCTAGAGAAGTCAGAAACAACATAAGTTATTATACGCAAAGCATTAGCCATACACAAGTAGATGTTTTCCTTTTATTAAAAAGGATAAGAAAATATAAGCATTTAATACTAAGATAACTTGCCCCCTATTTGGCAGGTGTTTTAAAAATATTTGACTACCATCAGCCATGGCCGCTGATATAAATAATTGAAGATGGTCTACAAACAACTGCTAAAAATATATCTCACAGAAGTCTGTGTTGCATTTGTACTGGAATACAAAATTAAACAGACCCTACAGGGAGAAGAAAGTAGCACACTTGCTCATGTATTATCCAGCATTAGGAAGAAATATCCAATACTGTAGATAATTCAGGAAAATGTATAAGAGAAAAGTATCTACATGAAAGGTATTTTTCAGAGTTTATAAACAGTATGAATCAAAAAGTTCTGGAATAACCTTCCTCTGGTTATTCGTGCGGCCCCTATGCTGGGCACTTTTAAGAGTCAACTAAAAACATGGTTGTATGTTCAGGCCTTCCCTCCTGTCAATATTTAATTATTTTTCTTTCATTTATTGTTTTATTATTGTATGTGTTATGGACTGTTTGTAAAATTCTTATATTTTCATATACACCTTATTGGAAGCTGCCCAGAGTGGTCAACCAGACCAGATGGGCAGGATATAAATAAAATAAAATAAAATAAAAATAAGTTGCAAATCTTTCTAATAGGTTGTTTACTATATAAGCTGTGTTTCAAAAGTGGGGGGCAGGGGTAATTAATATGGCAGAGATTAAAATAGGTTTATTTAATTAGAGTATCTTATGGACTAAAAAGAGGAGATGCAATTTTTGAGATGTAACCTTGTCTGGTTTGTACCACTCAAAAAGTGATCTTCTGCTCCTCAGATGAGAATGAAAAACTCTTGCTTTAAAAAAGAAAGAAATCACGGCGGAATCACATGGTAGCTGGTACCATCAACTGCACTTAAAACAGAATATAAAAACCCCTTTGTTTCAACTGTTTGGGAAGATTTTCTTTTTTGCGCAAACCAAACAAAGGATACATAAAAGGTACCAGTCTGTATCCTGAAGACTCTGGCATATTCTCTGCCAGAGATTATAAACAGTCTTCTTTTTGTAGAACACACCAGTCTATCTAGTTTCACTTGGCCTGTGATTTGTACTCTATACTGTACATCTTTCTTCCAAAGCATTACAGATCCACTGCAACATCAGCTGCAAAGCAAACCAACACTTATATGTTAGCCACTTACCTACCTTAACACAAGAGTTATTTTTCTTATTCCTCATTATACCAATTAACTAGAGCTGTTACAGCACACATAAGCATTTCTGTATAGACATTTACAACACCCAAAATGTCCTTTCAGCACCTGTTTACAGCACTGTGAGCCAGCTACAGCCAGCTGAGAGGAAGGAGCTAAGTGCCAGCGTGGGCAGACCCCCTCAGCCACGGCAGAAGGGTTGTTGGCCTTGAAGGATACACCTGAGGCAGACAAGGGTGGAGGCCCTAAACACCCCCCCCTGGAGAAACGGCTGTAGCCGAGGTAGATATAGAGGCGAGTGAGCAAGGAACAGGACATTTGGGAGGACGCCTTCGAGTTTCTGTCACCTTCTGAGAAGAGAGAAAATAGTCTGCCAGGGAAAACACTGAAAGAAGCTTCTAAGAGGTTTGCATCTCTGGAGGACGGTTGGCTTATCTGAAGGCAAGTTGAAAGCCGAGACAGAAGCTCCCAGGGACAGCCGGTGCTGCACAGCCTCCTCTGCTTGCTGGATGCCGTGCTGGGGGACTTGGCTGGCAAATACTATTTAACAGCCTGTACCTTTCAGCCAGGACCAGCTGCCACGGGAGTGAAGTAACTCCCTCAGAGTTGGGGCTCGGACAGAATATTTTCTCAGCCCTGGAAGGATAGAAAGCTACCAATTCCATCTCTACTGCTTGAGGCTAGAGGACCCATCCTGCAAAGGACTACAGAGACACTGCTTTTCTTGTTTTCTTTGTATGCTGAATCCAATAAAGCTTAACTGATCACCAGTACAAGCTACCTCATCACGGATACAGCGGCTGGGGCCGCTCACACACATTTCAAAACATTTTTATGGCATTAATAATGCATGGAGCAATGTCTGTCAAGTTTTCAAGAGACAGACCATTCTTTACTTACTTGAATGAATGCATCCTACACAATTTCCCATTTACAGTATTCTAGTGCAAGGTAGAAACTACTACTTAGCAAAGTTCATAATATCCCCAACTTACTTTAGAAAAAACAAAATTTGTTTTTTCAAAAAAATTCAAGAGATCATGCCATAATTTTACCCTTTTGGTTATTAGAAATGTCTGATCTGCTACATTTGTTAATAGTTACTGATATGCATTTTGAATGAAAGTGGTAAGCTAGAATGTTATTGGCCTCTGGGTTTCTGTTCCAAAATCAAAATAAAATTAATCAAAGCCAGTTGGCTATGGTATCCAATATATATAAAAAAGTAAATCAGACAATTTAGCAATTTAAGATTTTAAAAATTAACAGGAAATCAATGAGTTGCGTGAATACAAATTCTATTTCTATCTAGGACAGAAGTATGTTCTTTTTCATAACACACAAATTAATATGTATTAAGTTTAAAACCTATATAATACCTCTGTCTATAAAATGATTTTTAGCATTCACGATACATTAACAAAGTGCATTATTTAATCTATTCAAAATTTGAAATGTATTGCTTGTTGAGACTGTTCCATATGAGGGTGCCATTTGAAAGCCTGGAAGTAAGTAGCCTGGAAGTGGCTCAAGACCACAGTATATCTGGAAGTTTAAGGACTAACAATGCTGTCCATAAAAGGAAAAGAAAAACAACCAAACATTAGAAGAATATGAGACACCAGCAACTACGCTGCAGAAGGGAAGTTCCATATAGTAATTTCAGCTGTAGACTATCAATGCTCATGTTTTTTAAACACTGTATTTGTGCTACACTGTATTTGGGTGTACAGTCTCTCAAGAGTGAAAAAAGGTGTGAGGGTCTAAAATATCTCCCACAATATATTTTCATGATGGTATACTGCTCTGATCCTCTGTCATTTTAATCTCACTGAATATTTCAGAGCAGCCTTCCTAGCAACACTGATGTTATTCCTGTTGCTAGGGTGAAAAGACAATTTAATTTAACAAGATGTAACAGAAGCAGCAGTAAATTGGAGCTGCAAAGAGGACCTTGAAGCACCACTGCATCATCAGGTATCAGGGAAGACAGGAATGAAAATGTGTGTATGGAATTGGTCCCTTTTGTGAATTATGAAAGAACAGTAGAAAAGGCAGATGACCACTATAGTGGGAGGGAAGAAGACATTTGCAAAATATGCTGTGTCACTTCAACACAAAATGTTAACCATTCCTCCCACTACATAACTTTATTATACAAGAAGGACATAAGAGTAACAAAATGATTTATTCTCGTTTCCTCTTGTTGAAGATCTTTTTTTTATGTACAGAAACTGTAAAAAAATCTTTGCGCCTTTGTTTAAGAGCAGGCATACGTGCTGCTGAAATAAAGTTACGGGCACTGGAAAAAACTGAAGATTCAGTTTCCTGTGATCAAGGAATGAGGCAGCTGGACAGGTTCTCCCTCTCATCAAATATCTTTGATAACATCTTCAAGCTCTTCTTTTGTATACATGTGGAACTTCATCCCAGGTTGTACTGTTGCAAGCTGAAAAGACAGAGAAAAAATGTTACAAAATCCCTACATGTTAGGAAGTGACAACATTAGACACAGAGCAGAAAGATCACTGCACATAAAGCAGATGTTGCTGTTAAACTGTCTGGCTCACAGCTAATTCCAACTTAATATATACTAGTTCCCTAAAATAGGCACCTGAATAGTATGTTCTATTTCTCCATAGCAAAAGTAGAAACAAGACGTTTCTGCTATACATACCTGGATCCAGCTTCTTCCTTATCAGAGTAAACACAACAGCTGGGAGGTGAGTGAGAAAAAGCTTCATGTGAACAGAACCTCTGCATAGCCATGTGTTCCTAGAATGCCTGGTTAACTTTATGCTTAATTGCCATGGTGAATGAGAAATGAGTGATCTCTACTTGCACACAAGGGTAATGTTCTCCCTTCTAAATGTATGACCAAACCACAGTTGGGAAATGTAAAGAAGAACTACTTAGATTACATGTATTCTTTTAAAATACACAAAGAAGCCAGAAATACCTTGTGTGATTTTACATATAAGTTTCAAAATACTGAGAGTGGCTGGATAGCACAGAAGATAGATAATGAAGATATGTTACTTCCTAGCTTTTCTGTAGTACCATCATTGACTACTATTTAAGTAATGTTTAAAATGCTTTACACATGTAATTTCAGTAATCATCAGTTTCCATCTATGCCCAGAGTAAGGAAATTCCAACATCTTACTTCCACAGTAAGTGGAAGGCACAATGGTATTCATATTGCAGATTGGATTGTGGGTAATGAAACAGAAAGTCTGCAGGATTGTGTGCCTTTTTTATTTTTGTGCGTAGCTTAATTTAAGTGCTGTAGAAATAATTACCAGTCTGTTTCCAGTAAGATTTTGGAGGCAATATAACTGAGTAGGTGATGCTAACACAACTCTAACAACTTGTACATAAAAACATCTGTGTGGAAAACCCAGAAAGCTCTATGAGCTGGATGATGTAAGGGGTAGGGCCTTAATTAAATTGCATCCCTTCATCTAGTCCATTGCTCCCCTCAGTCACACTGATTCATGTTCCTGGACGGCAAATCCCAGAAGGCTTCACCAGCAGCTGTGCTGGCCAGCTTTTCAGGGAGTTGCAGTCCAAGAATGAGAATCAGGGTGGGATTCCAAAGCTGGAAATCTGCCCTAGTAGTTTCTTGTAAGCATTAAACAGCATAAAACCAGGCAGAACCTCACAATTCTATAACCATAATCACTGTGGAAAACAGAAATAATCTATTAGCACCATCTTCTAGAAACAGCTATCTAAAAGTAAGAATAGAACCACTGTAAAACACCTCCCCCAATTCAAACTGATCTAGAAGATTAAGATAAGATAAGAAATGTATTTGTCATTGCACCCATGGTCAAGAGTACTGAAAATTGTTCAGGCATCCAAAAGAACCAACATGATTATAATTTTTATATAGAATTTGCTGCCATGAGAATTGACAATTACCACTTGTTTAAATGGCTTTAAAAGCAGTTTACATAAATTGATAAATCAGACATCTATCCGTACTTATTAGTCATGATGGTTGTATAGAACCGTGAGGTTCAGAAGAAGTTTCTTGTTCAGTGCCAGAGAGCTTTGTGTTACGATCCATGACAAATCTAGGCCACTTTGACATCTGGTGTTGGAATTTCCTTACTCTGGGCATAGATGGAAAACAACTGTCTTTATCAAGAGAGGAAAATTACATACCTCAATGTTAGTGGCATTCAGTTTTTCCTCCATAACTTGTTTTAGTATGATAAGAGATGACTTGATTGCTTCTTTAAGTGTCATTGACTGTTAAGAGAAATCATGCAAATTAAGGGTGAAGTACTGTATATTTCAGCTGCTATGTGGAGGCTACTTCAAATGTTTTCATGCAGCAAGCCATGTGCAGTAGCTTATCACTGTTTTCTCCAAAACCACAACAGCATACAAGAAATTTGCTATCATGTACAATAAATATTGGGGTCTATTTAGTGAAGCACTATGTAAGAAATGAGTGTTGAACAGTTTTCAATGGTTGTTCAGAATAAACTGATGAAAGTAATCACTAATCCTTTGAATAGTAATTTCAGAAATTTCTGCCCATAGATGGACACTACTCACTCCTATGAAAATAAGTATATAATTGAGATACATATAGCACGGTGTCCTGGTTAGTGTTGGACCACGATGCAGGAGACCTGGATTCAAATCCTCACTCAGCCATGAAACTGAGTAAGTGATATTGGGCCAGTCACACTCTCTCAGCTTAACCTAGCTCACAAGACTATGAGACTAAAATACAGTGGTGCCTCACTTAACGAGCACCTCATTTAACGACGAATCCGCATAGCGACGGATTTTTTGCGATCGCATAACAATGTTTTTAATGGTAAAAAATTGCTTTGCAATGATCTGTAAGCTGTTTTGCTTACCGATTTTCGCATAGCGATGTTTTAAAAACAGCTGATCGGCGGTTCCAAAATGGCCGCCAGGGAAAAAATGGCCGCCCACAGTATTTTCGCACCGTTTCCTCGCATACCGGGCAGCAAAAATGGTGGCCGTATGGAGGATTTTCACAGAACAGTGAGTTTTAAGCCCATAGGAACGCATTAAACGGGGTTTAATGCATTCCTATGGGCTTTTTCTTTTCGCATAGCGACGAATCCGGATAGCGACGAATCCGGATAGCGACGATTTTTCCGGAATGGATTATCGTCCACTGTGTGGAGGAAGAAAGTCATATATGCCACCTTGAGCTCATTAGAACAAAAGCAGTGGATAAATATAACAAATGAAAGGTTATTATAACTAAAAACTGGAAAAGCAACATAATATTGTCTCCCTTTATGTCTGAGATCAGAAATATAATACAGTGGTGCCTCGCATAGCAATTGCATCATATAATGATGAAATCGCTTTGCGATGAAGATTTTGCGATCGCTTTTGCGATCGCTTTCCGATGTTCCCTATGAGGAAATTTTGCTTTGCGATGATCGGTTCCCTGCTTGGGGAACGGATCATGGCAAAGCAAACAGCTGATTGGCGCCTCGGGAGGAGGGAGGGAAGGAGGGGTGAAGGGCCTGGCCCCATTCCCGGTGCGCAGCAACCCCTGGGGCGCCGAGCCAGAGAGCAGTTGCGGCGGGCGGCGCGGCAAAGGAGGAGGCGCCCGCCGGGGACCGGGATCAGGGTGGCAGTGGCTGGACGGGGGCGGCGGTGCACCAGAGACCCCCTCCTCGCCCGCCAAGGAGGCCAGGAGTGCGGGGTTGGCTCACTGACGGTGGCTGGCGTGCCCCTTCCCTCTCCTCCTCCCCACCCATGTCTTCTTCCAGCCCGCTGCTCGCTGGCCTTGTCCAGGTGTCTCCCGGGCTAGCTGACTGGCTGGCGAGCGATGGATTGCCGGCACGTCTATTCCCACCTGCCCCTTCCCCACCCCCGGCAGCTGCATCGCTTTAACCCCTCGCTCGCCTGCCTTAGCCGGGTGTCTCCTGGGCTAGCTGGCGAGCGAGGGGCGCCCGGCGCGTCCCTTCCCCACCCACCCCTTCCCCACCCCCGGCGGCTGCATCGCTTTAACCCCTTGCTCGCCTGCCTTAGCCGGGTGTCTCCTGGGCTAGCTGGCGAGCGAGGGGTGCCCGGCGCGTCCCTTCCCCACCCCCACCCCCCGGCGGCTGCATCCCTTCCACCCCTCGCTCGCCTGCCTTAGCTGGGTGTCTCCTGGGCTAGCTGGCGAGCGAGGGGTGGCCGGCGCGTCCCTTCCCACCCACCCCTTCCCCACCCCCGGCGGCTGCATCGCTTTAACCCCTCGGTCGCCTGCCTTAGCCGGGTGTCTCCTGGGCTAGCTGGCGAGCGAGGGGTGCCCGGCGCGTCCCTTCCCACCCACCCCTTCCCCACCCCCGGCGGCTGCATCCCTTCCACCCCTCGCTCGCCTGCCTTAGCCGGGTGTCTCCTGGGCTAGCTGGCGAGCGAGGGGTGGCCGGCGCGTCCCTTCCCAACCCCCCTTCCCCACCCCCGGCGGCTGCATCCCTCCAGCCCACTGCTCACTGGAGAAAGACCCTCCGGCCCACCTGTTTGTGCCCCGGGACAGCCCCGGCAAGGAGGCCGGGCGTCCTCCAGGGCTGGCTGGCAGTGGAACTTGGCTTTACTATGATCGGTTCAGATCATAGCAATGCTTTTATAACAGCTGATTGGCGGTTTCAAAATGGCCGCCCGCTGTTTCTGGGACATATTCCTCCCTTAACGAACAGCGAAAATGGCCGCGCTATGGAGGATCTTTACTGAACGGTGAGTTTCAAGCCCATAGGAACACATTAATTACGTCTTAATGTGTTTCTATGGGCTTTTTTGCACCGTATAGCGACGAATCCGTATAGCGACGATTTTTCTGGAACGGATTATCCTCGCTATGTGGGGCACCACTGTATTTGCTTTTTAGTCAGCTTGGAAGTTCAACTAAAAAAAAGGTCACTGTTGCAGCCTGATACTAGCACACAAATTTTGTGTAAATTAAACTAGCTTCTCTCATGGTAATGATTTCTAGAAAGTCTGATACCAGTGAAGCTCTTAGACTCAAAGCCAATTTTGGTTAACTTGATACAGTGGTGCCTCACACAACGATGTTAATTGGTTCCAAAAAAATCAACGTTGTGTGAAACATCGTTCTGTGAAACACCATTTCCCATAGGAATGCATTGAAAACCGGTTAATCCGTTCCAATTAGAACGGATTGCCGTCTTTAAGTGAAAAAACCCATAGGAAACATCGTTGAGTGAAACAATGTTTCCTCCATTGGAATGTATTGAAGCCGACTCAATATATTTCAATGGCTTTGCGAAGTCCTTTTTCGCTCCTGTAAAAGTGCCTTACAATGTTTGGAACAGGTTTTAAATGCTTGCAATCGTTAGCCCACCTCCTGAACCCTATGCAGACTTAATTTGGTGTTGTTCTGAGTCGTCCTTAATTTTTGGTGATTTTTTGAATTTTCTCTCATTGGAATGCACTGAACTTTCCGTCCAGTGCATTCCAATGAGAGAAAATTCAGAAAATCACTAAAAATTAAGGACGACTCAGAACAACACCAAATTAAGTTTGCATAGGGTTCAGGAGGTGGGCTAACGATTGCAAGCATTTAAAACATGTTCCAAACATTGTAAGACCCTTAAAATGAGCGAAAACGGAAGAGCTTCAAAAGCACTGAAGCCGGCTTCAGTGCTTTTGAAGTCCTTTCCAATGTCCCTTTTCGCTCATTTTTAAGTGTCTTACAATGTTTGGAACATGTTTTAAATGCTTGCAATCGTTAGCCCACCTCCTGAACCCTATGCAAACTTAATTTGGTGTTGTTCTGAGTCTTCGTTAATTTTTGGTGATTTTTTGTTTTCCCTATTTAAATGCATTGAACTGTCCATTCAATTGATTTAAATGGGGGAAATAAAAAAATCACCAAAAATTAATGAAGACTCAGAACAAAACCAAATTAAGTTTGCACATGTTTCACAAGGTACACTATGGAATCCAAGCATTTAAAACAGGTTTCAAACATTTTAAGACACTTTTAAATGAGCAAAAATGGACATCGTTAAGTGAAATTCCCCCATAGAGAACATCGTTAAACGATGGGGGAAATTCCTCAAAAAAACCCATCGCTGTGTGAATTCATCGTTGTATGAAGCCATCGTTGTGCGAGGCACCACTGTACTTACAAATGTGTTGAACAGGTACAAAATACCACCACATCACAAGTGTTTGGCTCTTCATTTTTATACAATTTCAAGTAAACTGCAGATTATATCAATTCATAATGATATTTATTCAGCATCAAATAGCTTATACTTATGATACTGCATGCAAGCAGACAGATGACACAACTGTCTCTGAGAATTTCTTTTCCACCAGGAAGCAGCCGCTGCTTTATTACACTGCTTTAACAGAAGGATTAGTCCAAGATCATGTGAATTATGAAACAGTTCTTACAGATATAAGAATAAATGTTGATATTGTACGTTTTATCCTCCATTCTCACTAGGAAACTGTAGTAACTAGTATTTTATAAGGAGTCAAATGAGTCAAGATTTGTTTTTCAGATGTCTTCCAATTACCTTGTGATAAACCTCTTGCAGGGAGCTCTGTGCACCCTCTGAAGCTGACCCAATTGCTCTTGCATCACACTGCACAAATGTTCCAGAAGGGTCCATGTGAAACCTACATAGGAGATTACAAAAGTATGGAAAATCATATCCCAAGAAAATTCCCTAGAAAAAAATACTGTAATATTCTAGGGTTTAGAATCAAAAGAAAGGAGATGCTCAATAAGAGGTAATGAAAAGGCTGCAAGACGAATATCTTCCTAGTAGGAACATACCTCATGCATGGCAGCCAAAGTATTACATCTGGCACAGCAGGGCGACTAGAGAGTTAGCTAGAGATAAATTATAAAGACTGGATCTGGATAATGTTGCATGATGCTCTGCTGTATACTGGAACTGTTGCAGCACCTGGGTTTACCTACAAATAACCACTCTGGAGTCAGGAAATCCTCCAGAACAGCATATTTATGAATACAACATGAGAACATAAATGCCTTCTGCAAACGTGTGAGGGACTTGAATGCAAAGGCCAAAATTCTGTTGCTTAGGACAATAAACTGCACTAGAGTAGACCTATTGGATCAATAGGTATCTAGTGAGTCAGCTCCTATCTAAGTGCCACTTACTTTAACGCAGGAAATCACAATTAAGAGTAGGCTCATTTGAATCTCCACTCTATTCTAGCTGCAACTTGCTGTGTTAAAATAAGTGGAATTTACGGAGGATTCGACTCCCCATATATTTCTCTTGTCTGGTACATATTATCTTGCGAACATCCAAATGACCAGATACCCAGCAAAAAGGAATATTTATTTATTTATTAGATTTCTATCCTGCCCATCTAGACCAAAGGCCTACTCTGGGTGGTTTACAAATTTAAAAACAATAAAATATGAACTAACCCATAACCCTATCATCCTATGCTGCTTGTTAATTGACATCAACTGCACTGTGCCAAAAGAATTAAATCATATTAATGTTGTTTATTCTGACTTGACTGAGAAACATTTAGAACAAATTTGGAAAACCTTTTGCCTTCGAGATGTCTTGGGTGATAGCTTTCACAGTTCTTGTTTATTGACACAGTGGTTTACATTGAATCAGTCAGCCATATCAGTTTACATTAATTGTTCCCTGATTTATAGGATGCTTCATTTCTTGAGTGCTGTAAGCTGACACTCCATTTCAAACAGAAAGAAAACAAAGTAAAGATGGAAAGGCTAAACTTACAGCTGAGGTCCCTTTTCATCAACTCCTCCAAAGAGCAGTGCCACACCAAATGGCCTTGACTGGAATAAAATTACAGAAAGATTAAAAGTTTAATGACTGAGTAAGTGGAAAATGTTTTATGACCAAGTATCGAGGTAAGGATACTGCCAAAAGTGTGTATTCAAAATATAAATTAGTACAAGCACCTACTTACCATTGCACCTGGATCAGCATCTTCCTCCCCAAACTGTAATGCAAGATTGGACACTGCCTGTGTCACACTCTCTACGGTCATGATTTCATTGTATGTAAACCAGTGATTCTGAAAAGAAGAGTATAGTCTGTGTATCTTTTCATATAATGGCTTTTCTTTTTAATACACACTTTTTGGCAGCACATTCTTGCAGAAACAAAATCTCTTACAATCTTTACAATGAACCATGTCAAATTTCTTCAGTTTGAAGGTCTGGACCCTCTCCAGTCATGGCATTATCAGCCACACCCTTTCCAAGCAGCTTGGCTAAAGAGAGTCAGCGTTCCAGAGCTGAAAAACATGGTAGGTGTCCCATCACTGTGTACAGTAAGAGGAGATCCAGTATGCTACACAGCAATCTTTTATATGTACTGTTGGCCTACTTGGCCTTGTACACCAGGTGTTGGCCTGTGCAGAAACCTTCCCTAAGCAACATTTTGGCAAGCAGCACTATGCAAGTTAAAAGGATGCAGAATGTGCCATCCCTGGCTTAACATAAGACCCTTCAACAGCAAAATGAAATATCCTCCACACTGGGAGGGATGCCAGCTAGGTAGAAAGATACACAGAAGACCCTCTTGCCAATTTCAGTATTGTGCCAAGAGAAAGTCATAAGGAACTGGGACAGAATGTGGTTCATGGGCTACTATTCCTCTCACAGCAACTGTGTATTATAAAGCTCAGCCATTTGACCAGGACAAGGTATTCTAGTCTACAGCATGAATTAGCAATTTCCATAGGTCTGAGAGCTCGGAGTGATCCCTCACCTCCACCCCCACCCATTTTTTAAATTTAAAAAAGACCTACTGCACATTTTAGGAGGTGTGGAGACAACTCTTACATGTTTCCCCAGCCATGTTTTCAGCTTAGGAAATGATCCCACTTCAGGTTTTGGGGTGGGGGAGTCCTTCTGGTTCAGGATGAATCCAAATACATTGCAAAGGTCCCTCCAAACCACACAGATCTTTAAGTAATAACAAATCAGTGGTAGTGGTGGCATTATGCACCCTGAGGGTTGAAAGTGGTTGCACATTGTCCACCTACAGTATATCACAGAAGTGAGTACACCCCCTCACATTTCATAAATATGTTAGTATATCTTTTCCTGTGACAACACTGAGGAAATGACACTTGGCTACAATGTAAAGCAGTGAGTATACAGCTTGCGTAACAGTGTAAATGTGCTGTCCCCTCAAAATAATGCAATACACAGCCATTCATGTCTAAAGTGCTGGCAACAAAAGTGAGTACACCCCTAAGTGACAATGTCCAAATTGGGCTGTGTGTTGCATTATTTTGAGGGCAAGCTGTATACTCACTGCTTTACATTGTAGCCAAGTGTCATTTCTTCAGTGTTCTCACAGGAAAAGATATACTAAAGTATTTATGAAATGTGAGGGGGTGTACTCACTTCTGTGATATACTCTATGTTATACAGCATTCTTCCTGCATCTGGTACCCTCTAACAACTATTTGAAAGGCACTAGCTTAGAACAAGACTGCCTACAGCATTCTCAATACATACTCAATTAGGATATTTCTGATATTTCAAGACAAATAGGAGGTAGTTTTCCAAGAGCAGCTCCTACACAGCTTATAATGGATAGGAGACAACTGCACAAATCCCAGTCACAAAATTAGTATTGCTAGTTTTGGCCACTGAAACATAATTCCAGCCGCACTCAGAATAGTTTCTCATACATAGTTTTTAATTAATAATTTGTCGGGAACTTGACTTCCCCCATAGTTTTCTAGGCATTAAGTGCTCAGAAATGGGTTACGAGTCCCTTTTTCTGGTGGCACTCTGAGACAGTTCAGTTTGCACAAAACCACACAGATCAGTTTTCTCCCTAGGAGGCACAATCAACTCCTGACTCTGCAATCCAGTGATCTACTGCACATTAACCACCTAATGCAGAGTAGGGTATTGCCGTACTCTTACAGTTTTCCAATACAGAGTTAACATCCCTTTAAAGTGCTCTGTTTATCTAAAAACTGGAGATGGACACAAATTGCCAGTTCAGCAGTTTGTGCCCATCCGTCCTTCGGACAAACTCGTGTTTGGCACTTCCTGGCCCCACCTCCTCCAGCAGGCACCTACTCAGAAGGAGCCCCCCCCCAAGCTTCCCTGCCCTGCCTCCTCTGGGAGCTGACTCTGAGTGAACACCCACCAGAGGCAGCATGGCTGGAAAGTACTGAACATCTGTTTGTTCCACCAAACCAGCAGTTCATGCCCATCTCTACTAAAAACATTAAAAAGACAGGTATGGAGCCAGCCTAGAAAGATTATAGATCCTATTGGTTGAGACATATTTTTCCATTTAAAAATACTTCATTTGGGAGTGGATTTCTCAAAATTATGCTAAGCATAAAGGAAGATGATTTCGAAAGTAAAGACTAATTGCACTGAAACCTTTATGCTCAGTTTCTGTTAATCTAACAACACCCACATGGAATATTTTGCTGCTTCAGTAGCACTTGTTTTCTTTAATAAGCCTTTTTAAAATAAGCCTCTCTTTTTCTGGTGCTGGTATTCAACAGACTTATTTCAGAATGGAAATAAAGCATGAAAATGTTTTCCAACTTGTGATCACAACAGTGAATATTAAGTAGTACCTGAGTTTCAACTCTTGCTTTGTCAATTAATGTCTTTGCGTCAGCTATCAATCCACTCATTGCACAACCTGGAAAAAGATTGAAATATGCAAATATTGGCTTTCAGCATATGAACTACTGAGTAAGTTTCCCATGAAACATATAGGACACGCACCACACAAAGGTTATGGATCAACAGCTGGAAGAAAAAAAGCAAAGACTACAAGCCACGAGTGAAAAGTTGACCTATAATACACACACAGGCAGTGTAAGGGGTGCCTATGAGTGGAAAATACCTCTAATGATTGGACTGCCAGACTCTCTATAAGCTTGCCTTTCATTACCGGCTTCATCTGGCACTCAGCGCTGATCTGTGGTTCCAAGTAGCTTAGCATGTGCAGCAACCATACACCAGTAAGCTGCATAACAGGCACACTAAACTAGATGAGGGTAAGACAGTGTGTTCGCCCTTCATTGACTTTATGGGACATTTTTATCCCAGCATATGAAGACTGGTGCAGATAAAAAAGTGGAAGAGTCCATTATAGAGCCAATGGAAAGTCAGCCAAACTAGTGATGCATTTGTAGTACATTTATTTATTTGTTTGTTTATTTGTTTATTTAAAATACTTTTACCCTACCTTTCTCCATAAAAAAGAGCCAAGGTGGCTTATATTATTAAAAGAATATTTAAAAGCTAAAAACAGTAATCTACAAATATTAAAAAGTATCAAATAAATGACACACTAAAAATCGGAAAACAAATTCACAGCAACAAGGCACAACACTCCATTCAAAACCCCCTCCCATGCAGCCAATCACTAAGAGAAAGCATGTCTGATGAAGCACTCAGTAAATGGTCAACCACTGTGCCCAGACCCCATTTTCAGTCATTTCAGTTTAGTCTTGCCACTGGATTATGGTGGACACTAGGAGACAGCAAGGCTAATATTGTGCAAGTTTTCCTCACTTTAAATACACTCACATACAGGTTCTCTCCATCACGTCAGTTTACTATCTTCCTATCGAACAACTATTAATTATTTTAAAAGCCCTTTGGCGACAGCTAAGCAATGAAGTGGCAGGTGTGGATACAGCAGAAGCCATAGTTCTGGACCTGTACACAGGCAGTTCAGGGTGCAGGGTTGTGCTCACCTAGATCAAGGCAGCAACAGAGTTCAACAGCTCCCTGAGTGACTGAGTAGCCCTTTTTAGGATCACACTGCTCACCTTCACATTGAGGAAGGGGATAGAAAATACATCCTAAACAATGTCTGCTTCATTATATCCTTGCCAGTTAGCTGTGGTTGGTGGGGATCTCAAACTTCATGGGAGGAACTCACAAAAGAAGAAGAAAGTGCACTCCAAATATGACTGGGGCATGCAATGTTCATTCCCTTTTAGATAACACTCAGGAGTAGCAGAACTGAGTGGAGAACTGCATTTGTAGCCAAAGAACTCAGACATGATAATGCTGATATTATTACCCTTAGTGGAATGCACCTCTCAGGAGAAGAACAAATACAAGTTCATGGTGGCTACACCTTTTTTCTGGAGCGACCACTCTAAAGAGACCTGTCATGAAGCAGCTGGCTTTGCTATTTGCAATCAGATTTGTCAGCAAACATAAGAATTTGCCAAAGCATCAACAATCACCTGATGATTCTTAAGACTCCCACTTTCTGGAAAGACATATGCTATACTTATCAGTGCTCACACTCCAACCAATAGCAATTACATACAAAACAGATTTTACAATCATCTGCACTCCACCTTGATAGTGTGCCAAGATCAGAAAAGCTGATCATTCTTGGTGACTTTAGTGCCTGAGTTGGCTTGGATAATCAAATACAGAACGGAGTCACTGGAAAGGATGGCACTGAGAACTGTTAATACAGAGGTCGTCAATCACCGGTCTGCAGTCCAGTGCTGGTCCGTGGCATGAGCCAGACTGGGCCGTGGAGACAGACCTCCCCTCTCCGCACACACCCCCTCCCCACAGCTGCTTTGCATGCACACGCATGCCAGCGCCAGCATGAGCACCCCCCACCCCTTCATGCAAGCTCCCGAGTGCCTGCATGGAGGAGTGGGTGGCCGTGTGGGCAGGTGGGTGTGCAGACACTCCTGCGCATGTGGGAATGGGAGGGGGGAGCACTCATGCCAATGCTGGCGGGCAGGCACATGCTCCCCCACCGCTTCACGCATGCGCCTGAGATAGAGTGCGCCTGGAGGTGCCCCACCTTCTCACAGGCTCAGCCGGTCCGTGGTCCCAAAAAGGTTGGGGACCGCTGCTGTAATAGCAATGGTTTGGTTTTCTTGAAGATCTGCAATGGATACAATCTGCTCATCACAAATTATTTCACCTTTGAAACAGAAACAATTTAACCTGGCTTCATCCATGCTTCTGACATTAGCATCTATTAAATCATGTCATTATTAGATGTAGGGACAGACAAAATGTACATATGTACACTAAAGTGACGTGTGAAGCTGAATGTTACATGGGTAATTGGCTACTCATCTCAAAAACGAATATATAGATAAAACTGCTTTGATGCCCACAAAGAAAATGACCATCAAAAAAGCTACATGTCTTCAAACCTAGTCACAAGAAATCCAGCTTGACTCTGGAGACAAAATTAAGTGCAAACATAGATCAAATTCCAGCTGGCGCTGACGATCAATGGAAAACTCTCTGCTATAATATATATACCACTGCTATGAAACCACCTGGACATAAGAAATGTGTTTATTAGGATTGATTTGATGAGAATGAGTCACAGGTTGCAGTCTAAACTACAAGATACAGAACTCATGGATCTGCAAGAAGTCTGAGAGTTTCAAGACTTTGTTGATCATGGATATACCAAGAAATTCTTCAAAGCAGTCAAAACCATGTATGGCTCCCAACTTGTAGGCATATTGCCCCTCCTCAGCACTGATAGTGAGAAATCACAAATTCTGCAGAGACGGGCTGAGCATTTTTAAGATGCGCTTAACAGACCATCTGAAATTAGTGAGGAGATGATTAGCAGGCTGCCACAAGTGCCAATCAACGGTTCCATGGACCTCCCCTTATCTCTGGTAGAAACACACAGTAAAAGGCCATTAGCCAAGTCAGTAAAAAAATCTTAAGAAAAATTGACAATACATTTCTTCAACAACTGGCACACCTTTCCAGGAAATGTGGAAACATGACAAAATCCTTCAAAATTTCAAAGATATACTTATCCACTTCATTTATTTAATTTTTTAAAAAGACAACCGTCAACTCTGTGACAGCCACCAAGGCATCTCAGTTGCAAATACTACTGGGAACATTCTGGGAAGAATTCTTCTTAATCACCTCAAAGGAGACCTGGAGAGAAGCCTCTAACGAGAAATACAATGTGGCTTCTGTAAGGAACAAGGGTCTGTTGACATAATATTTTCCATTTGAAAGCTAAAAGAAAAGTGCCAAGAGTAGCATGTCGACCTCTACACAACGTTCATAGATCTGACTAAAGTTTTTGACACGATGTGCAGAGAAAGTCCAGAGAAAATAATGAAAAAATTGGATGTCCTGAGAAATTAATTCATGTAAGTTCAAGAATTTTTGACCCTATGCAAGCTTGTGTCATTGACAACTGTATCCTCTCTGATCAGTTTCCTGTTACAAATAGTTTAAAACAAGGCTGTGTTCTTGCTCCAGCTCTTTTCAGTGTTAGGTTTTCTGCAATGCTCTTGGATGCTTACAGAGAAGAAAATTACAGAATAATGAAGGTGTTTACCTTCAGTATCACACTGATGAGAAACAGTTCAATCTGTGATGTCCACAGGCCACAATCAATATCTTATTTTGCAGTGTTTGAGCCTTTACTAACCAATGACTGCACTGTTAATGCAATAACACTTATTTATTTATTTATTTATTTATTTATTTATTTATTTATTTATTTATTTATTTATTGGACTTATATACCGCCCCATAGCGCTACAAGCACTCTCCGGGCGGTTTACAATTTTAATTATACAGGCTACACATTGCCTCCCCAGCAAGCTGGGTACTCATTTTACCGACCTCGGAAGGATGGAAGGCTGAGTCAACCTTGAGCCGGCTACCTGGGATTTGAACCCCAGGTCGTGAGCACAGTTTTAGTTGCAGTACAGCGTTTTTCCACTTCTAACAATTTTGGCTTGAAGATCAATACTTATAAGACAATGGTGATATAACAACCTGTTCTGGGTGTGCCTTATGAGGAACTAGTTCTTGAGGTATAGAACATGCCCTTTTTACAGTGGGTGGGTTTACATTCATACATGTTGGCAGCACTGCCTCCCACTGTGCTCTCACTGATGATGAAGTGGCCTCATGAATCTCTAAAGCCAGTATTGTCTTTGGAAGACTTCAATCCTCTGTGTGCAACTGACATAGAATCAATTGTACTGCTAAGCTGAAGATGTACAAAGCTGTTATTCTAGTCTCTTTACTTTCTGGAGCAGAAACTTGGACTATCTATCCATGCCATGCAAGAAAGCTCAATCATTTCCATATTACCTGTATTTGGAGAACTCTCAACATCAAATGGCAGGATAAAGTCCCTGACACTGAAAGCTTGGAGCAAACACACATGACAAGCATTTTTATAATCTTGAGACAAGGACAACTTCAGGGGGCTGGGTGTGTTGTCAGGATGTTGGACAACTGTCTCCCAAAATACATTTTCTGTGCAAAGCTTGCTGCAGATGCTTGATTGTGGGATGAGGAAAAGAAATGATATAAGGATACACTGAAATCAACACTGAAAGAATATTGTCCGTGGCAACTGGAAAGCTCTCCCTCAAGATTGAAATGTCTGGCAAAATGCTGTCAAACAAGGTGTAGAAGAATTTGAAGTAAAAAGAATCAAGGATGCACAAAGACAGAAATGAGAAAGCAAGAGTGCAGCACCTCACCAGCCCAACAAGTACAGGATTAGCCAATCTGTCCTCACTGTTTCTTTATCTTCTGTCTTCACACTGGATAGTTAGTCAACTGCATATCAATCAACATATTACAGCTGAACTTTAACTGCACACGTTTTTAAACTAAATGATGTATCTGATGGAAATTGTCTTGTTTTCATTCCTCTGTCTCTCTGAAATCTGGGAAGCAGATAAAGGCCACAGAATCCCGGTGAAACACATTCTTATTCCACTCTGGGTAGTCACTGTCTATCTGTCCAGAATAGCTACCAGAAGTGCAGTACAAGTGAGATGAAAAATGAACAATTCCCATGTTCATAATAAAGCAGCACTAAGTTAGAATACTCACCTTGAGTACTGTGTCCAGTTCTGGACACCACACTTCAAGAAGGATGCTAACAAATTGGAACAAGTTCAGAGGAGGGTGACAAGGATGGTCAAGGGGGCTGGAAACGAAGTGTTATGAGGAAAGGCTGAAAGAATTGGGCATATTTAGCCTTGAGAGGAAAAAAAAGACTGAGAGGTGATAGGATAGCACTTTTCAAATATTTGAAAGGCTGTCATACAGAGGAGGGGCAAGATCTGTTCTTGATCATCCGAGAGTGCAGGACATGCAACAATGGGCTCAAGTTAAAGGAAGCCAGGTTTTGGTTGAATATCAGGAAAAACTTCCTAACTGATAGAGCAGTACAGCAATGGAACCAGTTACCTCACGAGTTGCTGAATGCTCCATCACTGGAGACATTCAAGAAATACTGTACTCAGATAATCACCTGGCAGATATGCTTTGATTGTATTCCTGCATTGAGCAGGGGGTTGGACTTGATGGCCTTGTAGGCCCCTTCCAACTTCACTTTTCTATGATTCTAGAAAAACTCAGTACAGTGGTGCCTCGCTTAACAAGTGCCTCGTACAGCGATGAATTCGTATAGCAATCCTTTTTCCGGGATCGCTAATGCGAAGGCATCGCGTCGGCCCCAATGGGCGAAATTTGCATAGCGAAGATCGATAAGCGTTTCGCTTACCAACCTTCGCTTTGCGACCCGCGGATCAGCTGTTTAGCGGGTCCAAAATGGCCGCCGGAACACCCGAAATGGCTGCGGGCAGCGTTTTCGCGCCCTTGGTAAGCAAGGGGAGGGTGCGAAAACACTGTGCGCGGCCATTTCGGGTGTTCCGGTGGCCGTTTTGGACCCGCCGAACAGCTGATCCGCGGGCTCGCTGCGGCCGAAATGGCCGCGCGCAGCGTTTTTGCGCCCTCCCCTCGCTTACTGAGGGCATGAAAATGGCTGCCGGACCCGGAAAACATCGCTGTACGGTGAGTTTTCTGCCAATTTGGAACGCATTAAACATGGCTTTTTTTGATCCGTACAGCGATGTTTTCGCATAGCGAGGTTAATCCGGAACGGATTAACCTCGCTATGCGAGGCACCACTGTAATATCTTCATATTAAAGTAACACCCATCTTAAAGTAGAATAGTGCTCGAGGAAGACATGCTATGTCAAATGGTCATAAGTGTACATACTATACAAAGGAGTTTGGCAATTCTCTCATATTAAAAATTAATAAAGTGTTGATAAAAATAAAAATAACCTCACAAATGTCTTCTACCTTTGCCAATGAAAAATTGATACTGTCTTAAGGAAAATCAACCCTGAAGATATCAGGTTAATAATATGTACAGGGAAAGGAACATACATAAAATTTAAATTCCTCAGGAGCAAAGATCCAGTTTTCAACTATGTGTGCGTGCCTATGTAAGAAACTGTCTTGAGCCCAGAGGACAAACTAACATTAGTGGTCCAATCAGTGAGCTTCCAGCACAGAAGCTGGCTAGGGATAAAACATTTACACTGCAATTCTCCACCCTCTAAGTTCTAAATTTGTGGACAAGCCTTCACTAGTGAGGTCACACAAGCAAGTTCCAGCTGCTGCTTCCTACTCTTGTAACTATGTCCCTCTGGCCTAGAGCCTGGAAAGCATTAAATATTAATTTCCTACCATATGAAGTCTGCACACAACTTTGTGGCTTATACTACAGGAGAACTTACCATCAAGAAACGTACAGAGGAAGGGTTTTGTGTTGCAACTACGCTATAGGCTTTACTAAATAAACAAATTTTCATTATTCTTACCTATGTGGGAATCTATTTCTACAATTTTCTCAATACTGCTAGGTTCCATGAGTGGCGAGGTGATCCTCTTCTCTACAGCCAGACAAACCCCTTCTGACGTCTGAATTCCAATAGCTGTGGAACCAAGCTTTTTAAAAAAGAGAAGAGAAGAGGGGGGGAAAATCACCACTACCAAATCATTTCTGATATTACACCGAACTGTTTACACTGTCTATATGCTTGGAGGTACTGCCTCTTAACACACATGTTTTGCACTTATCAGAAGAGCCATATACATGCTGTCTATAAAAGGATGACAAGTAAAATGCAAATTCCCATTAACAGAAGATAACGTACACATATTACACAGAAAATTGTGAAAAGTAAAAACCAAATTCCCATCAATAAACACTTGAGAATTAAAACTATTTCTCCAATATTGCTAAAACATTTAATAATACCCTTTGTAAACTGTAAATTTTCCAATTTACAGCTTTAACTTCAAGGGTTGAAAATGTGACCTCTGCAAAGTAACTGTAGTATTAGAATCTATTAAAGATTTTTTTTTAAAAAAAATGGGATAATGACATTTCACGTTGACTTCACAAAGCTTCCAAAGCTATATGCTTACCTAGGTGCCTGAGAGTGAGATGTGCCTGTTGGAACGGCTCATAGGGAGCATGCCATGATGATTACTTTAAAGTGAACTGGGGAGGAGGCATCTAAGATTGCCTCACAATTGTTAGGACAATCCGTACACCTCTATAGCTTCAGAGTTGTAACGTAAACGATACTTGTCACCTTCACCATACATTGACAATGCAATCATATAAGTCTGCTGATTGAAAACATCAAGCCTACACACATTAGTCATCTACCTACTTGACCAACATAACAGGTGTGTAAGGATTTTAGTTGAAGTAGTTCCTCTGATGCCGTGATATGCATCTTCAACACCATGAAAGTTAAGATAGACTGTTTATCTATTCTCTTATTTCAAAGGAGAAAAATAATTTTGAATTGGCCTATAATGTTACTCTAAGCAAAAATATACAGATACCAGTCATCAGATTTGCACCCTATGAAGTCAAATTTTGCAAATCCACTGCTGGAAAAATGTTATACATATTATGCAAACATTCAAGTCAATCAAGTTTTAAATACATGACTTAAGCTTATCTGAGACAAGCTGTCCACTGATGTGATGCAGCGGCCAGAATCTTATGTTCTCACAAGGTTTGCTTAAGTTCCCGTAGCTAACTGTGGCTCTTTGTTGAGGTGCTAGGACATGTCTTGGTTATGCACCCCGTAGCACATTACCGAGACACATCCCAGCACTTTGTCAATTAGTTGCTATTAGCCACAGCAAGTTATGCAACCCTTATACAAAGATCATTAGGATTCTAGCCAACACATTTTTTCCTTTCTAAGTGCAAAGCATTATAAGGAGGATACAGAAAATATTGCTATGCAGTAAGCAGAGGTGAACAGGGAGGGAAGTCTGCAGGGGAGGCAATAGACTAAAAGAGCCAAGATTTGCTCTATCTCTACTGAACCTCTACTCAGCTGAAGCAGGAACTTTTCCAGTAGTTATTATAAGCTTTAAGATAAAATGTGTTGATTGATAATATAGTGAACACAAGCATAGTGTCTCTGTTTTCATGTGTCCTCAAAGATGGCAGAGTGTGTGAGCTCGGAGAGCAGAAATTTACAACTATCTATCATGAAGACTAGTGAACTAAGAGTTATTACTGTACTCCATGCAGTTACTATGTACAATTTGGCAAGTTAATTATAAAGAATATTTTATTATGCTTGTTCTTTTGTTTGTAAAACAGAAATTGCTAGTTTTACAGAGCTGGAGGACACTAAGAATAGTTTAGAGGAAAATGATCTATACCACTTTAACTGAGGTGTATTTTAAGCAGAAATGGTTATGACCTGGTGTCAGCTGAGTGCCTTTCTGCTTGCAGAGAACAGTGTTCTATGGCTTGCGCCACATGAAAAAAAAGATATAATGGGGGGAAACAGGACTGGTTTATTTTGGGAACTGAGCTCTGGAGGGAAGATTCACTCCAAGATATCATTTGGTTTTCCAAACAGTCTTGGGAGGTATAGGCTCAATCTAGATCTTCACCTGTGTTGTACAAGGGATTTCAATTGGTTTTTTTTTTCAATTAATGTCAAAGAGAAATTCCAGCAGTATGCAGCTGGATATAGTAAAAGAAAATAAAGCCATTCCTAATCAGGAAAAGCAATATAATTACAGCTGCTCATTCCCTATACAATCTCAACATCTGTGATTTGTATAATGCCCCTCAAACTGCATACTAAAGTCTTAACCACTGCATTGAGCTGTCCCAATCCAGAATGTTTTATGAAATAGCACGAGGTATTTTATCTACAAAATAGAGCACCATACCTTGATAGCTTCAATGGCATATTCCACCTGGAATAATCGTCCCTCTGGAGAAAAAGTGTTCACACCTCTGTAATTAAAAAAAAAAGGTCAACCTCTCAGTCTAATCTTTCGCATAATTCCTGGAATTAAAGATTTCTAGAATTAGAACCTTCAGAAATAAATTTACAACCTGAGAGTACCAGAAAACTACTTATTCACTAGAACTAATGGTGCAAAGTAAATAAGAGGTGTTTCCATTTGTAAGCCTGAGAACAACTTAAGTTCTATGAACAGTATACACCATATTCAAAAGAACGAAACAGTACAGAACGAACCCAAAGTAATACTAAAAATGCTTCTTTTAGTGAGTGGACAGATGTAACAGGTCCTCGGCATCATACCATTACTAATACATAGCTAATGGAATTCAATTATTTTGTCCATGAAATGCAGCAGATATTATGGATCCACCATAGTTTGTCATGTAGCCATAGTTTGTAAGCAATGACAGGTTGGAAAAATCAGGTACACAATTGGAAAAAACATCCTAATTTAATTGTCAGTAAGAATTCCAATATGAATGCCACAACATGGGTGTCTGCAATGATTCTACTAACAATTAGAATTGACAAATATTCTACAACACCTTTAAAAACAAACATTTAGATATTCACATTGTTGTGAAAGCATATTTGAACCTAAGCTTCATGTAGCCACAATGAAGGCAGTTCAACTTCAGCACCAGAGGTCAACTGCTGACTTTTAATGGCACACCAGATTTACGAGCAAGACAGCCCCACGTTTACCTGTTGGGGGTGAGGATGTCAACGTGTGAAATGCTATATGTACAGAATGTTGAAAAAAGGGAAGTATAGAAAAACTAGCCCTAAAAATGAAAGTACTTTTAAAATTACAACTTGAACAATAGTTTATTATAGTCACTGCAAAAGTATTAGCCAGCTATCCAGCTGAGCAAGGTCCCAGTACCATAACAATCCTGAAAGTTGAACATGTTTATGTTGTAATGCATAATATGGAGGTGGAGTTTGCAGATCCTATAGCTACAATATACTGGTATTCCAAGACTCTGGTACAATAGGCTTTAGTCCTCCAATCTTGTGGCAGCTTGCCAGATTTTAAGTTACAAATCCTTGAAGTTACAAATTCTACAGAAACAACAGAATTTCCTAATTATTTTACTTGGAAATCAAGTCCCCTGGAAAAGATATTGTTTACAGAGATTGTAGGAGAAGTAGTAAACATTTGAAATATTATAAATGTAAGAAGACGCACGCACAGGGACTCATTACATCAATTCAATTCCACACCACTTTGGGCTCCAGACATGAAAAAGCAGCAATCATATAACAGCACAACAACAGGTTTCATTTCCAAATGCCAGCAACAACAATCAGCATGGATTTCCCTCCATAGAGTCAAACTGGTTTGGCTGAGTGAGCATTTAGAATTATTTTGTGTGTGTTCCTAATATGCTTTACAGCTAAGAAAGTCATTTTTTAAAATATATTTTTCATCCTTAAAAATGTCTGCTTTTAAAATTTGCTTTTTAAGGCTATACGCTCTAGCATTTTTAGAATATAACTGAAAGGTTCTTATTATCTCCTTTTACTCTTAAAAAAGATTACAGTACAGTATTTGATTGTATTTTGGAATGAATTTTGACTTATGAATTTGTGTGCAATTTAAGGTTAATTTTTATATATTTTAAGCATTTTTGCCTGCTGTTTCTCAGAGCTATAAGAATGTTTTCCACATCCTTTTAACTTGTTACTTTTTGAAGTATTTTACTGCATATGAAACATAAAAGCAATGCAGAAATAAAGCTTGTAGAATCAGACAATCTAATGTTGCCTAGAATTACTGCAACAATGAAAAGCCTTATACCCTGATGCTCAGATGAATTTTAATGTGATTGGAAAGAACTGACTGGTTTCATTCTGGAATTAACCCTTAACTGGGATAAATGCCAGCTGTGATGAACAAAGGCTTCCAATTTTTTTCCTTGGAGGTCTAGAAAGTTCTGCAGGGCTCTTAGGGACATGTTTAGGCATCAGAATCCCTGATCTGACAACCTACAATGACAAAACAAACTCTACAAATAACTGATCTATTACCACAAAACACCTGGCTATGAAACTATCAGAACTAACTTGCATGAATAAGAGAAAGTATTCCTAGTACTACACACAAACATCAGGATTGGCTTAAGTGACATTATGGCTAATGTTCCAATTATTTTTAAAACTTCATTATTTCCCTAAAAATATCACTAATATGTGCTGGAATTAGACATGGGAGCTTCATATTCATATCCCGGGGGATACAAATACAAATCTTGGTACCACAGGTGCCACAGTGGTCCATTCCCACCCCCTAGAACCAGCTGGTCCACTCATTAGGCTCCTTGCAGCACATGTGTCTAACAGCTAAAATATTGTGTCAATTGTGGACGTAGTCCCGCTGATGTTGCCCCACCTCTCCCCACAGCCAGCCGCGAGGAGGTGGGAAGACAAGTCTTCCTGCTCAGCTGCTGAGTGGTTGGCTGAGGGCAGAGGCAGGGCACTGTCGGTTCATGATTGCTGCGATGTTGCTGCTATCGGACATGAGCACTGTGACGAGCCCACTGAGTGGACTGGACTGGTTCTAGGGGGCAGGAATGGACCACTATGGCACCTGCGGTGCTAAGCTTCATATTCATATCCCCCAGGAGACAAATATGAAGCTCCAACGTCTAGCTGGTATTCTGCAAGGGGGAGACTTGGAATATGGCAAAATATTAAGAAATACATTTGTAAACTGCAGTTTGCCAATTTTTATGTTGCCTTCTCTCTGTGTTTCTGGAGTATTTCACTTATTAGATCTATATTATTTATTACATTTATTTCCCACCTTTCTGTCCCAAAATGGTATTCAATGTGCCTAAGAATGATAAAAGTAAAACATAACAAGTTTAATAAAAGATAGAACAGGTTAAAAGTGCATTGCTAACTGAAATAAAACCCAAGCAATTCATACTCCTTTCAAAAGTAACTACTAATGCCAACGGCTTGCCTGAATAAAAAAGGTCCCGCCTCCAAGTGAAAGGCCAACACAGAGAAGATCAGCCTACAGTAGTGTTCTTTCATGAACATTCAACCATCTGGGGGCACTCACCCCTTGCTCTCATATTTATACAAGTAAAGTTATCTAAGTTTCTGCATAAGCATTTAAAACTTTTTGCATTAATCTACCTAATTTCACTCCAAGTTGGCATTTTCAGCTCCAAGTCAGCATTTCCAGCACTGAACTGTTGTTTAGCTTCAGTTGTTTAAGTGGGATGAATCACTCATGACCTCTACCCAATCCAGTGTAACTGAAAGCAAAAGCTCCAAGACTCATCACTATGACTAAGGAACTGGCTTAGGCCTTGACTACACACAGCAGTCAATATTACTGTTTCTCAGTACAGTTAGACCCAATCTACCATGAAGAGAAGCAATTCAAAACCACCATGAAGAAAGCAATTTCTGAGTACCAAGCTAGCCTTTATAAATTTCTGGAAAGCAAACAACTTAGGGACACAAGTTGCAAACAAAACAACAAGAGACAAGCAAGCACCCCAGCTCATGTGCTGTTCTTCCTAACACCCAACATCTATGCAGGACAAGTTGATTCTCTGGAAGTACAGGGAAAGGCTGTTGTGACTAAATGCTGTAATCAATAAATTTGTGACTTTTTCAGGCATCTTGAAAGCGTACTCATTTTTACCCAAATTACCATTACAATAACCTTGGACAAGCATCTTTTGCCATTTAGCCTTTTTAAATCTCTGTATCTGTTTACCTGGCTGGGGGGGGAAAGGCAGCGATAATTCGGAGAAAAAGAAAGTTCACTCAGCCGGTGACCCATTGCTGTGGTGGGCTTTCTTAAGCAGCACACTTTGGTACATCCTGATTCTAACCACATCCACTTAAAAGTTTAAACTTCACCATTTATTTGTGTGTGTGTGTGTGTGTTTTTACAGAACTTGCCTCCAATTGAGGACGCCTAAGGAGACAACTGTACAACTAGGCACAGCCTCCCCTGACCCCAACATCTCTTTCCCAGAGGTGCTCGGTCGTTCCTCAGGTACTTAGGCAGGAAGTCAGGCCGAAGAGCCTCAGTCTCAAGAAAGGGGCTCAGAAGAGCAAAATGCCCCCCCACATCCAGCCACCCGCGGAGCCCACGAAGCAGGAGGCGAAGGGCTGAAAGAAGAAGGCGCGAAGGAAGGGCAAGGCAGGGAAGGAAGCAGGCCGCCCACAGTGACTCAGCCCCTAAAGAGGACAAGGCCGCGCTTCCCTTTACCCTGGCTGCACTCACCTGTCGTACTCGGAGCGAGTGAGAAACATGGCGACGATGGAGACAGTGGTTGCAGTAGCACTGAAAAGAACGAAGTGCGCGCGGGACGCGGAAGCGGCAGGTCCGGGTTAGAGCCCCTACTCGAAGTCGGGGATGGCTGAGGCCCTGTCAGCGCAGAACCCGGTTTCACTCGCCACGGTACAGCGCGCGTGCGCGGAGCTCCGCGCCGTGCGCTTTGCTACCCACCAACCAATAGGATTCCGAAGCGGGATCTTGCAAGGCCATCATGCAATTGGCACTGACGGGGCACTCATTCGGAGCCAAGATTGGCTAGTGGTGGATTGTGGGCGGGGGCATTAGTTCCCGCCCTTCCCGGTAACTCCTCGAGAAAGACGACGCAGCAGAGATATGGGAAGGGGCTGGAAGAGGAGCGGAGCGGAGATCAGCGGCCAGGCTCAGAACGATTTTCACTGCAATCAGTCTGCCAGAAACGGCTTTTTAACGGGGGAATATTCGACGTCTCTGTTGAGCCCCACGCACTTTTTAAGGATATATGCTTGATACTCAAGCAGATCAATAAAGTTATCCGGCTTTGAACTGTCCGTTTCGGTTGCCAGAGACTGTCTAGTTTCCCAGCCAAAGGTCTTTCTCATCCTTGCTGCTTCAAAAATGAAACTAGAACTTGTGTGTGTGTGTGTTTAGTCGTTCAGTCGTGTCCGACTCTTCGTGACCCCATAAACCAGAGCACACAAGGCCCTCCTGTCTTCCACTGCCTCCCGGAGTTGGGTCAGATTCATGTTGGTTGCTTCGGTGACACTGTCCAACCATCTCATCCTCTGTCGTCCCCTTCTCCTCCTGCCTTCACACTTTCCCAACATTAAGGTCTTTTCCAGGGAGTCCTCTCTTCTCATGAGATGGCCAAAGTCTTGGAGCCTCAGCTTCAGGATCTGTCCTTCCAGTGAGCACTCAGGGTTGATTTCCTTCAAAATGGATAGGTTTGTTCTCCTTGCAGTCCAGGGGAGACTCAAGAGCCTCCGCCAGCACCACAATTCAAAAGCTTAATCGGGTACCTAGTAACAAATGATTAGGCTACGAGAGCCTTTCCATTGTATGAGGCTCTTCCCCCCCCCCCAACTCGCCTCCCATGCGTGCGCGCTCCTGCCCAGCGACCGGGGCGGGCGAGACTTACGGTCACTCCTGCTTGGTGGTTCACGAATGGTGAGGCTGAAGAACCCACAGATCCGTAAACCGGGCGAAAAAGTCTAGCCGCCGGAAGGGAGCGGTCTGTGACCCAAAGGGCAAACGGCTGCAGTTGGAGGCGCTGGCCTGCGGAGCGCAGGGCTCGAGGGTTGAAAAGCGAGGTTGGCATGTCGGGACAAGGAAAGGGCCAGGGGATCGGCAAGGGCAGGACAGATGCTTGGGAAGGTGATGTCCTCGAGCAGGGGTGTTCACGGACCACGCCTACCGAGCGCCGTGCAAAATCACGAGGTTTGATCGGGAGAAGAAGGCATGAGAAAGAGAACCCGTCCTATATGTGGCGGCCCTGTGAGGTCCTGTTGACCGCCCTACTCCAGTCTTGAAAACTAAAGCCTATGGGTTCCTTTCGCGAGTTAATCCATCTCACATTAGCTCTTCCTCTTCTCCCACTGCCTTCCACTTTTCCTAATACTGTACAGTATGTTGTTGGCTTCTCCACTGAGCTCTGCCTCTTGATATGTCCAAAACCCGATAGCTTTAGTTTGGTCGTTTAGTTGCTAAGTGGGAGTTCAGGTTTAATTTGATTTGCAGATGCTTATCTGTCATTCTGACTGTCTGTAGAATCTAAAAATCTCTCCACTAATGCTGCTTCAAAAGAATTTACCCCCCTTCAGCTTTCTTCACTTGTTGTATCATCTCTGCATTGTAATCAGGAATACTATAGTATGGATGATTTTGGACTTTGTTTTTAGGAACCTGACTTTTGCTGGTAAAATATGTGACAAATTTAAAAAGTTTCTTTCAACATCCCCATCACTGTGTTAATTTATAAATCCCTTCACCAGCAGGGCAAGAAAGTCCAAACATTAGCCTCGAGAGTTTCCCTGGCAATTTCAAGCCATTAAATTGATTCCCAGGCTCTGCTGCCTACTTTTCAAAACCTGGCAGATGCCAAAGAGCTCCCCCAACACCACAAAGCTGGGATGGACCTCTTTGTGTTGTTTGTCCTTGCTGTTTTCTGTGCAGGCTAGGACTGATGGGCATTGTCCAGCCACAGCTGGGGATCTATTCCTAAGTGAATATTCCTATAACACTGGTTTCTTTATCCACTGTTGCTACCACATTGTAAATTCCACACATTTTTACACACAGCCTGTGCTAATGCAAAGATGTAGCAGAGATGGAGATGAGGAGGCACTTCTCAGGTATGACAGTTAAATCAACGCCCGGCGATTGCTCCTTAGCCTGCAGGATGATTGATTAATATGTCTAAATTAGAGCATGATGGAGATTTTAGTGATTTCATGGGTGCTTTATAATAGCTCATAGAACTATGAGTCAAAAGATACTGCAAAACGATTCAATCTTGCCTGCTTAATGTTTTTGTTTGTTTGTTTTATGGTAAGGGGGGGGAAGGCGAAAGAAGTACTAGAAAATCTGGATCTCCTGTACAACTTTGAAGGGGGTAGGAAGACCAAACAAGAAAATCCTTATTTGAAAGTGCACCAAGCCTTTGCAACTGACATTAACTGCAATATTCGCACCAGTTTGTTCAAAAAAGGAGAGATCCAGAGAGTTATATATCAAGAGAAGGAGCATCATTAGATCCTGTAGGTCAGTGGTCTCCAACCTTGGGCCTCCAGATGTTCTTGGACTTCAACTCCCAGAAATCCTGGCCAGCAGAGGTGGTGGTGAAGGCTTCTGGGAGTTGTAGTCCAAGAACATCTGGAGGCCCAAGGTTGGGGACCACTGTTGTAGGTCATCTGACACAGGAAATCCATTTCTTAGTCTTCAGATGCAGCTTCTTGAAGAAATACCCTGTTTCCCTGAAAATAAGACCTAATCTGAAATTAAGACAGTATGATTTTTCAGGATGCTCGTAATATAAGCCCTACCCTCAAAATAAGGCCCAGTTAAGTGAAACCCCACCCTCCACCATTGTGCAGCAACCAGATGACATGACTGTCAAATAAAACATCCCCTGAAAACAAGCCCGAATGCATTTTTGGAGCAAAAATTAATATGAGACTCTGTCTTATTTTGGGGGAAACACAGTACCTGCACTTCCCTTCTCTGACAAGTTGCCAGGAAGATGCATGAATTAGAGGACTGATGCCAGTGATCCAAGTTTTGATACCCATGGTGCCTCACATCTAGTTTCTTCCCCATTCCAGCTGGCAGCACACATTTGTATTGACCAAATCACATAAATCTGATATAAATCAGAAATTCGTGTGAGAGTAATATAAATTGAAGCTACAATTTTTTTAAACACATACACGTGTGCAAGCTCTGCAGAGTTCTAATTAAGTGGAATGTATATCTTTAAAATAGAAGTTCTGCTGGATCAAGCCAAAGGTCTATATAGTTCAGTATCTCACCATTTGGAGCCTCTAGGAATCCATTTCATTAAAGCCTCTGTTGATTTTTTTTTTTTAAAGAAAACAGTTGGAGAATCCGTTCTTGCTATGCCTGGAGTTAGACAACTAGAGAACAAAGCTTTTCTGCTTACATGCCTTGTTTTTTCACTGATAACATTGTGTGGAAAATCAACCACTGTCTTCAAGCTCAGATTTACAGTACTTCCACCTCTCCTTTGTTGTAGTACGAGAACCTCTGCCTTCTTTATGCATTGGTCCCAGGAAAAGGCACATTATACCATTTCTCATCAACAAATTGGTTCTCTGCCTTGCTTTTTCTTCCCTTGTTCTTCCCCCCTGCTTTTTTTCCCCACTCACATTTGCCATCTTCTACAAGGGCTACATTTCAAATTAAAAATCATTAAAAAAGAATATGCTACTTCTATACCAAGCATTAATTTCAGGGCCCAAGTTCCCTAAATATAGGAGGAATGCTGAGCTAGCCATAAGTGGAGCAGGGTAGGAGGACACTGTTCTATCACATAAGGAAATATGCTGGAGGTGTAAAGTCCAGAGCTTAAATAGTAATTCAAGAGAAGGAGGCTCACATGTGGGTTTCAGGTTGCATTACATGCAAGCCTATAATAAAACTCTGCTGCCCATTGCATCTGCCAAGCATATAACTTACTGTACTAAGAAGTTACTAAAAAGTCTAGCTACTTTTGCAGAAAGAGGTGAAGTCCTGGAAAATAAATGGTGGGGTGGGGTGAATTTGTACAGCTTACTTTCTGTGTCCTCTGCTAATTTTCCTTGTGTAGAGTCAGATTAAAGTCAGTATACTTCTTAGAATCTACGTACACCACTGAGATCTTAGACACTGCAGCAACTGCCCTAGAGAGACTCATGCTTTCTCTGCATAGAGCCTTTGAGTGTAGAAGGCTGTGTGTTTGAATCACATTTCCTCATTATTTTTTAAAGTTACTGCTTACTCATCTTACAAATAAGCAAGAGGAAAATACCCTAAAAGGGATTAAAACTTAGGAGTCTGACTCACTGTTCTGCTGAATACACTAGGTAGAGCTTCCGAGTGAAGACTCAGTTGAATTGCTAAGTAAAAACATTCAGTTTCTCCATAAATTCACTCAAAACCTCATGTCCCAGATTTTTAAAGAAGATGACATAATAGGTAAGAAAATGTTCTAGCTACTGGACAACTTGAAAGGTTGAAGGTCATGTTCCAGGTGATGTTGTATCTGCCCTTAAAACCTTTATGAAAATACACCTGATCTAACAATAAAGTTGGACATCCTAAGGGTAATGTGGGATTCTGAACTCCTGCAGCAATCTATTTTAAACAGCTACCCTTCTGCAAGCCAGCTTTGATTATCAAAGTGCTTTTAAAAATAAAATACATACTTTATTATACGGCATAACTTCAAACATTTATTTTACATGAGGATTTCTTAACATGCAGTTCACTAGAACAGCCATTCTCAACAGAGCCATATTGCTCCTTGGTGGGCCCTGGCCCATTTGAAGGAGGCCACGGTCTGGAAACAATTCTTCACACATCACCTCATAAGGTTATACAATCCTGATTTGGCCTATATTTCTTTCATATTGTGTTTATGACTGTGGCCAACAAAAGATTGAGAATGGCTAGAATATTGATTCACGTGACTCTCATTGACGCTTGTGGATTCACTGTTTCTGACCTTTCCCTACATATTGAGTAGTATTTGAAAATCAACACCAGAGCTCCAACATTCTAATTAATTTTGTGTCTTAGCACTTTCTATCAAGTTGGTATAATTCTTACATCATTTAGAAGACAGATCGAAGTTCTTAAACTTGAAAACATTCATGGTTCACAGAATTGCTAAGAAAGCAATAGCCTGGAATGTAATAATACTGGGTCAGTCATGCATTTTCTGATTGTGTAAGAAATTGAACTGTGCAGCTGCTGTATTTAGATCATTTTATAATAACAGTGGCTGAAATCCTATTATTTAAGTGCAATAAATTGCAACTAGAGTAGGCCCAACTGAATCAATGGACCTTATAGAGGAACTGACTTATCAAATCCCTACTTATTCAATGAGCCAACTTTAGTACAACTTACTACACTAAGCAACAGGATTTCAGCCTTTGTTTCATAATATCATAAAAAGTGCACTGTCCTATGCAAGGAAATTCTAGAAGAAGCACTGCAGGCTTCAGCTTTCTCTTGGAGAAGAGATGAGTAGGGTTCTGTTCAGCTGTCAGCGGTCAGCATGTTCAGTTATCTGTTATGGTCCATACCACAGTAAGGAGTCTGCTGGCCTCCCTCCTCTTCTTCCATGAAGTCTCTACCTCTTCATCTGCTTTCTCAGCATGCAAGCAAAAATAAAGAGCAAGAGAAAGTAGCAGCAGCCTTGCCTTCATCTGGCTTATAATTCAAAATTGGACTCAGAGGAACAGGGCTAGAGCTAGGATAGTGGTGACACTGACAAAGGGAAGGAGAGATTACTGAGGCCATTTTCCCTACGACTGTTGCAAAATCACAAGCTGGCATTGTATCTATTGCAGTACGTGGACTGGAGGCCATACTGCAATGGATGCAGGGGAATAGGCTGAGGTTGAACCCGGACAAGAAGGAGGTCTTGAGGGTGGGTGGCCCTCCATTGGCAGCTTGGGAAACTCCCTCAGTTTTGGGGGGGGGGGACTCTCGCCGCGAAGAGTGAGGTTCACAGCTTGGACCTGGGCGCTCACCATGGAAACCCAGGTGGCGTCAGTGGTCTCTTCCGCCAATTACCTTCTCTGGCAGATTGCCCAGCTGCGTCCCAATCTTGATGGTGGGGTCCTCACCACTCTGGTCCACGTGCTTGTAATCTCGAGATTAGACCACTGTAATGCGCTCTTTGTGGGGGCTACCTTTGAGATTAATGCAGAAGCTTCAAATGGTGCAGAATGCTGCAGCCAGACTACTTAGTGGAGCGAGAAAATTCCAGCACATCTCTCTCATTCTGGCTGCTTTGCATTGGCTGCCCATTTGTTTCCACCTTGACTTCAAAGTGTTAATGATGACTCGATACCTGGCAGAACACCTTCTCCCACCTAGATCTACTCAAGTCACTCACCAGAGCCAGGAAAGAGGGCTGAGGGGCCTGACGCCGAGAGAGGCCCGAAAAGAAAGAACAAGAAATTGGGCTTTCTCGGTGGTGGCCCCTCGACTTTGGAACAGCTTGCCGCCAGAGATCTGCCTGGAACCCTTGCTGGGTGTCTTGAGTCAATTAAAAACTTGGCTCTTTAGGCAGACCTTCCCTCCTGCCAATTCTTGATTGTATTTTATTACTTTTTTTAATTTATTCTCCCATCTTGATCATATTATTATTCTAGTTTTTAATTGTTTTATTTGTTTGATGTTGTGAGCTGCCCTGAGTAGACTTTAGTCTAGAAGGGCAGGATATAAATCCAATAATAAATAAAATAAAATATCTATAGACAAAGGAATGGGTACAGACCCCAATATATTATTATTTCTTTTTAATACTTTGTATTCTAATCTTCTCCAGTAGAGATGGCCCAAAGCAGCTTCAAAAGTCAAATCAAATATAGCTTGTATAAAACAGCATTTGCATTACAACCCCTAAGGATCCTTCTTCAAATCTCTCTTGCTCTCCACATTACACCTCTTCAGACAGTAGTTCCCCCTGCCTCACACATACAGTCAAAATACTCTCTGCCTTACCTTACATGGTAGGTATATTGTGACTAACAAATCACCAAAGAACTGTGAACTATTGAAGGAAATAATTCCAGTAGCACTAATCATAACTAATCAATAGAGAGTGATCACATGTCCAAATATGGTCATGTATGAGTTGTTACAAACAATGGAAATACATATATTTTTTGCAATATTAAAGACTGTACAATATTGTAGACTGGCCAGAATCCTGCTGGTGATGTACATGTGTGTACATTAAATTGTTTAACTCAGCAAGGCTAATTGCTGCTAACAACCAAGGCCCTGTGTTACTGGGTGCTTACCTGTTGTGTACCTTGTAATGCAACTATCACCTCATTAGTTACCTCACTCATTGACTAGGCATCCTTGGAAGAGTAAAACAAGTTGTCACTCTGTTGGTGGCAGGTGAGACATCTCTGTGTCTAACTAAGCTGAAGAGAGAATTGCTCCGAAGTGTTAGCAATCGTAATTGCAATAATCATATATTTGTTCAGAGTCTGAAAAATATTTCAATTCCCCCACTCGTTGTCGTTGTCATTTAGTTGTTTAGTCGTGTCCGACTCTTCGTGACCCCATGGACCAGAACACGCCAGGCCCTCCTATCTTCCACTGCTTCCCGTAGTTGTGTCAATTTCATGTTGGTTGCTTCGCAGACACTGTCCAGCCGTCTCATCCTCTGTCGTCCCCTTCTCCTCCTGCCTTCACACTTTCCTAACATCAGGGTCTTTTCCAGGGAGTCTTCTCTTCTCATGAGATGGCCAAAGTATTGGAGCCTCAGTTTCAGGATCTGTCCTTCCAGTGAGCACTCAGGGTTGATTTCCTTCAAAATGGATAGGTTTGTTCTCCTTGCAGTCCAGGGGACTCTCAAGGGGACTCTCAAGGGGGACTTCCCCCACTATGACTCCCCAAATACCCCAGCCACTGCGGGTGGGGGATTCCGGCAAGTGTAGTTTATTGTTTCAACTTGTATACCACCTTATAGTGTTTGGAGCACTCTCTAGGCAGACTATAACATAATTACACAAGGAACAACTTGCCGCTGCCCCCCTCCCCCCAGTGAACTGGGTACTCATTTTACCAATTTTGGAAGCAAAGCAAAGTAAAGCAAAGGAAAGATGCAAGGTTGAATCAACCTTGAGCCGGCTACCTGAACCTCTTGGAATAGAACTCAGGTTGTGAGCAGAGGCTTGACTGCACTACTGCAATGTAACCACTGTGCCACAGTGCTTGGTTAGACCAATTTTTAATCAGCATGGAGGGTAGGAAGGTCAAAATAAGAAAAATTACTAGTCAGATGGCACTTGTGAATCATGTAGTGTGCTATATCCCTCAAGACAAACTATGCTGGTTACTGCTGCTGGAAGTTAAAGTCCAAAAACCTGCCGCCCTGCTCTAGTGTGTCTAAAGCCTTCTTAGACATGGATTCCAGAACGCTTCACTGAAGTATTCTTGGCTAACCCAAAGCTGTTCTGTCAAGTATGCTAGAAAATGAAAAGCCTTGTACAGCTGCACTGTGGAAAGAAGGTCCAAGTGAGAACTCTGTTGAAAAACATACCCTCTTCAGTGACTGTTCTCTTCTTTTAAAGGTGAACTGGAACTGATAGCAGTTTTTCTGCATGCTTGTTTAAAATCAGTCTTCTAAAATTACTAAGTTCCACTAGTCTTGAGCTTTTCTGATGTTCCCCAAACTGTTTTTTTTCTTTAGCACTATCATCCCCAGTAGCGTGCTCTCCAAATATTTTGGGCCACCATGCTCATTATCCCCAGTGGTCTTCTGGCTAGGACTGATAGGACTTGTAGTCTAGCACCCCTGGGGTTCACCAGATTGAGGAAAGCTGCTTTGGCATCACTTACCATAACAAAATTAATCGCAGCAATTTTCTAAATCCGAGTATGTACCAATGAATGCAACTTGGCTGCTCAGTATTCTAAACCAGGGCATTTAATCTGTGAGCACAATTTTACACACGTTTTGAGAAGTACAGTTCTTTTTTTACAGGACAAAGGGAGAATTCATAATTTCTACTAGCATCGACTTGTTGTCTTCAAAAGAATGGCCAAAAAATTCAGGACTCAAATCTGGCTTGACAATGCTATTTTATTATTAGAATGACATGAGCTGGTAACAGGGAGAAAATAATTTGCTCGGCTTGGAGAAAGACAGATTGGCAGCCTGGCTAGCTCCTCTTGAATGGCAAGACAGCCTGTGCAGGTTTATTCTTCTGTATCATAATCTGAACATGCTGTCACATCTATGGTTTTTGCAAAACTTACCAAGTTTTATCAACATGTACAGTGTTGCCAAGGGTTTCTTTTGAGAAAATGCTTTTTAAAAAATGCTGTCCAGGGGGGACAAAAGCCCCAAGTATTTGGAAGGGGGAAACAGATTCACTAAAATGCACAAAAATTCACAACACTGTTGCGAATCTGGTGATATTATCTATAGAATTATGAGAACTGGAACAGAAACATGTTTGGAACAAATGCTATGTATAATACCAAAATGGGGAAGTGTGTGCTATGTGAAATATCTCATTCCTTAAATATTTTCAGATTTTCATTTTATTAGCAAAAAAGCAACATATTGTTTCATGTGAAAAACAGGAAGGAAAGGTGTTAATGTTCAAAGGTTCTACCAGAAAAAAACTGTTAAATTATAATAACAACAACAATAATCTTAGTACTGTAAAGCTGGAAGGGGCCCTATGGATCATTGAGTCTGGCCCCTGTTAAGGAGGCACAGTGGGGAATCAAACTCTCAACCTTTGCCTCTGCAGACAGATACCAGGGTTCTACCAAAAAACCCCCAAAAAGCACCTTGCATATCTAGGTATTCTATTTCATTTAAAAAGCTTTCCTCGTGAAATATACCCTGGCATTCCCATCCTATCAATGCAGCAACTCACAGCTTCTTATTCAGTAGCATGGGGCTGTTAGTTAAAAGGAAATGAATTGTGATTATAAAAACACTCAACCACCTCAAATTGGCAATGGAGATCTATCCATCGAAAGTAGGCTTTGGCACACTAATCCCCTTCTTGGCTTAGGAAATACCTATGGAAGAGGGCGTTATTCAATTGGCTTTTTCTGGCCATCAGGATTGTGTGTGTAGTTTCTCATGGTGTATTAAAATCAGATGTGTAATGCTGGAAACATGGACGGACTCAGAAGATTTAGATGGGTTTTACACATACAAGACCTTCACAAATATAGTGTGGGTGCAGCACATTCCCATCTGTCTTAACATTTTTTAAACTTGTACTTCTTAATAGGGTAATCACACTAATAAATGTTTGCTTGCTGTCCATCTGTTGTACAACGACTGGAGACTTTTTCTTCCAAGTTATTTTGTTCATTTCTATTTACTTAGCCAACTCTTCAGGTGAAAAACCTCTCAGCGCAGCTTTCACTCACTTTAAAGCCAGAATAACACAGGAACAATATTACTATACAAATGTTTCAAGTCATTGCTGGCTTCTACCAGAAAGATGGTATCATCTGTATATCTTAAATTGTTGATGTTTCTTCCACAAGTTTTCACTCCTTGTTCTGAATCTAGGCCAGTTTTCCTATATTTTCTGCAAATAGACTGAACAGACAGGGAGAGAAAATGCACCCTTGTCTGTTACCGTTTCTATACTGTAAGAAACCATCTTGTCTCTGAAATTCATGGGTATGCTCCTGTATCCAGTGAATATTTGCAATGTGATCTCAAGTGCCTCTTTCTTTTTTGAATCCTCATGTCAGGCATTTCTCACACCATATAAGGTAAAAGCCTTGGTTGCAACACCTTGAACATCACTTTGCCTGCGTGTGAAATAAGAGCAATTGTGGTAAAAAAAAGTAATTAAGAGATAGCAATGGTAGATATTTGATAATTCAGGGTCAAATGGGGGAAGAAGATTATACATTAGTAAATGTCTATGCACCAAATATGAATCAAAGAGCAATTTACTTATAATTCATTTATTTTAAATATTTATTTCCTGCCTTTCTCCTTAAAAAGGACTCAAGGCGGCTTCCATAAGTAAAAAGACAATATTTAAAAGCTAAAACATCAAGTATTTAAATATTTAAAAGTTTAAGAAAGAATTAAGTACAGTATATTTAAAAGGTATGTAAAATCAATACTAAAACACACATAAAGCAACAGTTTTAGCAGAGCACAACAGTCCATTTAAAAACCACCAGTCATTAAGGAAATGCCTGCCTGAAGAAAAAGGTCTCTGCCTGCTTGCGGAAGGACAATAAAGATGGGGCCAGCTTAACCTCCTGTGAGAGGGTGGTCCAAAGTCTGGGAACAGCAACAGAGAAGGCCCTCTCCTGTGTCTTCCTCAAATGCACCTGTGAGGGTGGTGGAACCAAGAGAAAGGCCTTCCCTGATGACCTTGATACCTGGGCAGGATCATAGAGGGAGATGCAATCCTTTAGATAGCTTGGACCCAGGCCAAATTCTAGGGCTTTATAGATTAAAAACCAGCACTTTGAATTTGCCTGGAAACAGATTGGCAGCCAGTGGAGCTCCAGTTAGGAATCTGCTGCAATATTTGGGGCCCTCTGGAGTTTTTGAACACTTTCCAAAGGCACCCCCACGTAGAGCATGTTAGAATAATCCAGCCAAGATGTAACTAGACCATGTCACCATGGCCAAATCAGACCTCTCAAAAAATGGGTGCAGCTGGCATACTAATTTTACCTGTGCAAAGGCACTCCTGGCCACCACTGAAACCTGGGCATCCAGGCTCAGAGATGAATCCCGGAGTATCCCCATGCTGCACACCTGTGTTTTCAGAAGTAGTGTAACCTCATCCAGCACAGGCTGCAACCCTATTCTCTGATATGCTTTTTGACTGACCAGGACCTCTTCTATCTTGTCTGGATTAAGTTTCAGTTTATTTGCCCTCATCCAGTCCATTATTGACACTAGACACTGATTTAGAACCGAAACAGCTTCCTTGGATTTAGATGGAAAGGAGAGATAGAGTTGGCTGTCATCAGCACACTGGTGACACCAAACCACAAAACTCTGGACAACCTCTCTCATGGTTTCACGTAGAAGCCAGACTGAAAAGGATCTAAACAATTTGTCTCATCCAGGAACCCCTGGAGCCGAGAAGCCACAAAATCTGCTCCAGCGCCTTCCCCAAGAATGGGATATTATACACTGGCTGATAATTATCCAGTACTGTGGGGTCCGAGGAGGGCTTTTTCAATAATGGTCTTGCTTGTGCCTCCTTTAAGCATGCTGGGATGCTACCCTGCTGCAAGGAAGCATTCACTACCCTTGGACCCAATTGGCCTGTCCCTCTCTGACAGCTTTTATGAGCCAGGACAGGCAAGGGTCTAGTAGACAAATGGTAGCCCTCATCTCTCGAAGGGTCCTGTCTACATCACCAGGCTACAAAAACTAAAACTTATTCATCAACACTGGACAAGCAAGAGCCATAGTTACATCTACAGGACCTGTATTAACTACGGCATCCAACTCAGAGTGGATCTGAGCGATTCTGCCTGCAAAGTGCTGTGCAATTTTTTTCACATTGAGCTACTGAGTGATCAAACGACCTTCCTGTGGGCCGTGATGTAACAAGCCCTCAACCACTTGGAAAAGCTCTGCTGCCTGATTCTGCACATATACATTGGTGGCAGTGAATAATGACTTTTTTGCTGCCATGACTGCCACGGAATAGGTCTTTCCAATGGGCTCTAGTTTGTGTTCAGTTTATTTATTTATTTATTTAACTTATATGCCGCCCACTCTACCCAAAGGTCTCTGGGCGGCTTACAACAATTAAAATTCAATCATGGCTCTAGTCTACGTCCCATTTGCAATAGTCCTATAGTTACTGCACTCTTTGGCATCTCCTTTCTCAGACATTAGGATGTATATTGAATGTTTCCATTCCGTTGTCCATTGCTTGCTTTCCTATTTGTTGGCATATTATCGTTAGGATTTTAACAGATTCAGTTTCCATGGCTTGAAATAGTGATTTACAGTATTTATTCCCAGTGCTTACCACCTCCCGAGATAATTGTTGTACTGTTCTAACAATTACCAAGTTCCATCTTCTTCAGCTTCTGTAGTCATAGCATAGACCTGAATAATGGTTATACTGATAGGTTTTCTCAGAAATCTGATGGATACTATTTGTTCAGCCTTTGTATTGTAGTTCCTAACTCCCAGTGCTATCTCTTGCCTCAACATTACAGTCACTCAGTTTCTCCTGAGTTTGTCATTTCCAGAGTATAGTAAAACACTTTGTAATCACCTGACTGAAAATGTCCCAGTCCAGTCCATTTTAACAGCAATTAATATTCTAGTATCTAGGCAGTTTTGCAGCTACCTATGGCATAATGACATGGCATGGCATGATAACAAGGGATGTGGCAGCACTGCAGGTTAAACCACCGAAGCCTCTGTGCTGCAAGGTCAAGCAACAGAGATAGCTCCCTTCGCTTGTCCCAGCTTCTGCTAACCTAGCAGTTTGAAAGCATGTAAAAATGTGAGTAGATAAATAGGTTCCACCTTGGTGGGAAAGTAACAGCGTTCCATGTCTAGTCATGCTGGTGACGTGACCACGGAAATTGAAACTGAAAGCCCACCTGAGCTCATCATGCCAGAGGTAAAGGTAAAGGTTCCCCTTGACATTTTAGTCAGTCATGTTCGACTCTAGGGGGCCAGCGTTTGTCCGAAGACAGTTGTCCGTTGTCACGTGGCCAGGGCAACTTTAGATTTCAGAACGCTGTTTACCTTCCCATTGAGATGGTACCTATTTATCTACTCGCCTTTACATGGTTTCAAACTGGTAGGTTGGCGAGGAGCTGGGACAAAGCGACGGGAGCTCACTCTGTCATGTGGATTCAATCTTACAGCTGCTGGTCTTCTGACCCTGCAGCACACAAAGGCTCCTGCGGTTTAGCCCGCAGCGCCATCACGTCCCCTCGTTATAGGGGACTGGAATGCTAAAGTAGAGATAAAAGGAACAACAGGTTAGTTTGGCCTCGGAGTTCAAAACGAAGCAGGGTAAAGGCTAATAGAGTCTTGTCAAGAGAACAAGCTGGTCATCACAAACACTCTTTTCCAACAACACAACAGGCGACTTTTCACGTGGACATCACCAGATGGACAATACCGAAATCAGATTGGCAATATAGAAATCAAAGTGGCTGTCCAACGAGGCCTTACAAATAGCAGAGAAGGGAAGGGAAACAAAATGCAGGGGAGATAGGGAAAGTTACAGAAAATTGAATGCAAACTTACAAAGAAAAGCAATGAGAGACAAGAGGGCCTTCTTAAATGAACAGTACAAAGAAATAGAGGAAAAGAATAGAAAGAGAAAAACCAGAGATCTGTTCAAGAAAATTGGAGATATTAAAGGAATATTTTGTGCAAAGATGGACATGATAAAGGACAAAAATGGGAGGCACCTAACAGAAGAAGAAAATATCAAGAAGAGATGGCAAGAATACGTAGAGGTTGTTGTGGGTTTTTCGGGCTCTTTGGCCGTGTTCTGAAGGTTGTTCTTCCTAACATTTCGCCAGTCTCTGTGGCCGGCATCTTCAGAGGACAGCACTCTGTGCTCTGGTGTAGTTGGCTTGGGAGTGCAGTATTTATGGCTGTGAGATAGGCTTTTATCTTTTTCTGTAGATGGGTGATTAGTGTGTCTTGTTGTGGGTGTAATGCTGGATGGATGATTCTGGGTGCTGCAATCTAAGTAAGTATGTTTTCCACATTCAGCAGCAATATTCCCCACTGATGGCACAAACTAAAGGAAAGGACCCTTTGCAGTCTGAGGAAACACTTTACACAAAACAGCCTGTTTCCAGGTGACTCCTGGAATTGCCAGCAGTACACATTAACAGGTAGAGATGCAGCCACAAACACTCAGTAGAAAGTTCACTTCAGCAAGTGCAGTGCTAGAACAGAGGAGGCCACACCTTTTTAAAAATCAATAGTCAAAATATTATATAGTCATAATATATTATATAGTCATAATATAGTCATAATATTTTGACTATTGGTTCATTAGAGCGGAAGCTTTCATTAGAGCGGGAGCTTTTGTACTGTACTTTGCAGTCCACTTCCTCAGACTATTAAAGAGCACAACATGTAGCACTTAACGCTTAAGCATTGTACTGCGACCATGTTCTCGACAAAATTGTACTCCATAGATCTGTGGATGTGGATTGTAATCGACAAACGATCACGTCGAAATAAAGCCCCAATACTGAGGTTTTGTTTTCTGCATGCTGAAAGCTAACGAGGCTATGTCTTTGAAAATTATATGGAACTCTATGGTGACTTTTCAATTAATGCAAAAGCAAAACAAGTGGAGAGACGTTGTTTACTGCTTCCCTTCTTCATTAACTCTAATATGCACACTCATCTATCTGGATATGCATGTATGTGTACAGTCTCCCTCCCTTTCCCCCCTTTTAGTGTCACAGCTCTGCTGCCCACCCCACTGTTAGTTAAGATGTGCACGAGTTCAAAACCCAGCAGTAAACCCAACGCCAGCGGCGGTGCTCCCAGCATCCAGAGTTGGGTCCAGACCGTATCGGCGCCATACCGGCAACACTACTAAGCAAGGCGCCGCTCCTCGTCAGGAAGACTCGAGACGGCGAACGAGGCTCGGTCCGCCTGCGGAGACGTCGCCGTCGGCCCCTTCGGAAGAGAGGCGGGGCCGCAGGTCGAGGAGGGCGGGGGCGCCGCCGCTCGCCGGGCTTGAGCGCCCATGTGCGCGAGCGAGCTTTTGTGCTTGCCGCCCCGTGACGCGCTCACTTTCCCTTGCGAGTTTGACAGGAGTTCCGACGGGGCTTTTTTCCCCGCAGCTCCGCGGAGGAAGGAGTCGCCGCCGCAGCCGCCTCCGACTCTCCTCGCTCGGACCTCTCCTTTACCTCCGCGCCGGAGAACCAGAGAAAGCTGCGCTCCCCGCCCCGGCCACACAGCCAGCGGACCCAGACCGTCCACTCCCCGCGCGAGCATGTCGGAGCCCGGCGCCCGCACGACGGCGGCGGCGGCGGCGGCGGCAGACAAGGAGGCGCGAAACCCGGTGGTAGGGCCCCTCGCTTTGTTGGCTTCTCGCGTGGTCTCCCCGCACCCCCCCCCCCAAGAGTCCTGGTTGTTCTCGCTTCTGCTCGCTCTCTCGTCCCTGCCTGAGCCTTACCCGCCCGTCCGCCGCCCTCCCCCCCCCGGCACTTCTTGTGCTTTCCTCTCCTTGCTGACCTGACCTCCTGGCCCTTGTTTCTCTCTCTCTCACCCCCCCTCCCCGCCCCCCCCCCTCTGCTTTCCTCGCCAGGCCCAGCTGCTTTCGGGGCTGCGATGGGGCCGGCTGGAGGAGCCCCTGGGATTCATTAAGGTGCTGGAGTGGGTAAGTTTGCCATCGCGTGCCCCTTTGAAGGCGCTTTCTATTTCAGAGCCGAGAGCAGGAGGTGCCGGGAAAGAGCGGTGCCGAAGTGTGTGTGTGTGGGGGGGGGTCGGTGAGAGAGGCGATTACGCTCCTACCCAGCAATGCACCTCAGGTTCTGTCCTGGGAGCTGGGCTAGAAGGGGCAGAGGGAGGGAGAGAGGGCTTGACTTTCTGCCTGTGGAATCGGGGCAACGTGTAAGGGCAGTCGGGAAGGGAGTGCCCTCTAAGGCAGCCCTTCTATGTGCAAGGAGTCTGGATTTATGGACTGGGGTATGTATGGGAGCTGGCGTTAGCAGCGCTCACATTTCACTCGGACGGGTATAACCTTTCTGGAGCTCTGATCCTGCACATACCGCGCCTTAACATGTCCCTGAGCTCACAACTTTGCTGTCTTCTCCAGCTTCCCAAGAGGAGATTAGAAACCCTGGACATATTTAGTTCTCAGGCTGGAGTACAGTTATGGAGGGGCTCTGGGCTAATCTCGATGCATATTTCTCCAGAGGAGCAGCATCTAGGAATAGTTAGTTACTGTAATACCCCCATTCCGTGAAAAGCCTCAAATTTAGTTTCTATTACAAAAATGATTTGTCCATTAAAAAAGGGAAATTACTAGGCCTGAATGCACCTAATGGTTTTTAAATGGGAGTAGCCTCAGGTCCTCATTATAGAAAAAAAGTAATAAAATAGAAAAACTTTGCTATTTGCTATGAAGTCACTTCTGACTTATGGCAACTCTATAAATTAATTGCTAACTAAAGTTCCTGTCACTGATAGCCCTGTTCATATTTTGCAAACAAAAGACTCTAGTTTCCTGTATTGATTCAATCTATCTCATGTCAGGTCTTTCTCTTTTCTTCTTCTTCTTCTTCTTCTTCTTATTATTATTATTATCTAAAGAGAAAAAAGAAACAAAATACAAAAGGAAAAAACGAAAGAACGTGGCTTTTATAATACTTTTCATAATACTTACTATTATATTTTAGTGTAAGCTTTTGTACACCATGTCCATTTCTTCTGACATATGGAACAAAAATAAAATACTGTACAGGATGATAGGCTTACACAGAATAACATGGCTACCTCTTCCAAAACTAAAATATTGTGGTAATGCATTGTCCCAGCAGCCATTTAATTTGTTTTTGGCCGACACTGGCACAAATTGATGGCTTTTTAGAGAGGAGGACAGTTTGCCGATGTTAGATGGTATCAATTGAGGGACTTTTTGCTGATTCCTTTATTTGTGCATTTGCACAAAGTTCTTCCTGAAACTTTGAGAGGTGTGAGGAAAGGGACTGAGGAGTGTTGATAAAAATTAAATGAAATGTCATTCATTTTGTGTTACGGTGCAACAGCCTTTGAGGCGTTTAGGCTTCTGTGCAAACAGACATAAGTATTGGGTAGTATAATATAACCACTGGAGGCCTTAATGTTCTTGAGCAATTGAGTCTGCATGCTGCATTGGGCATGTACTTCACAGGGCATTAATTTCTGAACCAGTGCCTCAAGATCTACTAGCAGGGAGTGAGTACTTTTGTGAATGGATTGGCCGGCTCAAGCAGTGGGTCCTGGAAACAATGCAGCTTCAGAAGTGTAATGAGCAATTAACTGTGCAGTGGTGCAACTGTGAAGCATCATTAGATTGCTCACACCTTCTCCGTTGTCAACTTTTCTTGTTAGCCTAACTCTGTGTTTTCTTCATGTAAGTTCTTATGTGCGTTATTTTTTTGCTATCTACAAGTAACACTCTTTATTTTACATTCTATTATGTGCCTTTCTGGCCAGCTGGCCAGTTAACTTCTTAGCCTCGTCATTCATGATAGAATGGTTATATGAACCTCTCCTAACACGTTTTTGTTATAGGGCAGAGGCAAACATTAAGGTTTGTGTCAAAAGAAACATCCATTAGTAGCTATGTATAGTTGGAAGTGAGGGGACAAAAACCACTTGCCCTATGGAGTCTATTCCCTTCAGATAGCTCAGTATCCATGCAGAACCCTAGTCAATGACACAGGTGCTAGGTCTTGAAATGAATAGAATATAAAGCCATGTCACTTGTAGGTAGTTTTTCCATCACTGGGGTGAGTAATGTTTGGCATTCCAGATGTTGTTGAACTACAAATCCTACTGGCTATGCTGGTTAAGGTTGATGGGGATTGCACTCAAACAAAATATGCAAGAGGACATGATCTTCAGCTTCAGTTTCTGTGCCATGACAAGACATTTCGTTGCATGTTTTATTTCTGAGTGTGGTGGAGCATTCAACAAGATGCATGGCTTGTCCAGGTAATTTGTTCTAATGGCGATATGCTGTCTAACATGGTGTTTTCCTTTCTGTGTAAAAGCTTTTTCTTCTTCCTTACTGGCAATTTTAATTGGAAAATTAAAGCCAAAGTCTGGAATATTGTCACTGCCTTCCAGTCCATTTCTCCATCTGTTTACACAATTTCCCCCATATTTGACTCTAAATTTGCATTGTCCGGATAAGTATCTGCAGCAGGTTGTTGTCGAGACTGTTGCTCCACTTTTCTTCAAAGCTCCTGCTTTCAGTTTGATGGTGGCTCGACCCTATCATCCAGTAGTCATTAGCTACTAGATGAATGCAAACCACATGAAGTGGAGATATGATAGCATAGTAGGAGGAGTCAGCTGACATGACTGGGTAATGAAGTGATGGTAGGAGGAAATTTGTGGCATAGTGTTCTGTTTTATTTCTTTTTGAAATGTAGGATACCAAAGCATTGGTTGCTTTTATACAACTGTGGCCAAGTTGCATTAGATTGGGTGGTCGCCTTATCCCAATTGTGAAGTTCTTCAGCTGTAGCAATATAAAGAATACTTTTGCTAAGGCTTGCCCACCAGTACTACCTTTCATGTTTGACCATTTTAACTTGTCAAGAAAACTATATATCATGACTGACCACCTTTGCTCAAAATAGCTGAGATGTAGCAGGCCAGTTGCTTTGCCTTCATCTGTTGTCACCCAAGTGCCGTAATTCAGTTTTGATATACAAAAGGTGGCATCAGTGGCTTGCTAGAAATGTCTTCTACTACTCATTTGTTATATGAAATGCTGAAGTAGTTTAGGACAGTGGTTCTTAACCTTGGTTTACTCAGGTCTTTTTGAACTGCAATTCCCAGAAACCTCAGCCAGCACAGCTGGTGGTGAAGGCTTCTGGGAGTTGCAGTCCAAAAACACCTGAGTAACCCAAGGTTAAGAACCACTGGTTTAGGAGACACATGGTTTCTGTTGAGCCTAGTGTGAAAAAAGAATGCTGATTTCTCTTAGGCTAGCAATAATTCTCCTGTCCATTTGTTTTTGTAGTAGCTGTTGGCCCACCATTGGTTCTTAGAATAAGTCTGGGTAAACCTTGTAAGATGTGCTTGGTATCTGATGCCTCTTTTGAAGAGACACGGCTTGATTTAGAACAGTTTTAAAGCCAAATCTTTCTGTCTCATTTTCTCATTTATCGTTAACTTTGTGATTGTCAAACTCATTCATGTTTTCTCATGTATCAGGCAACTCAGCATTTGTATAGTAGTGGTGAAACGTATCATAGGGAGACTTGACAGAAACTCAGTTTTGGATATCTGCCATCACCATCATTTACTTTTATGTACCTCTTTTTTTTTTAAACTCCTGCAATTTTTGCTGGGCTTTGCTGATTTAAAAGCACGGTTAGCTCTTGATCAGAATGATATGTTAAACTGGAATAGATGCATGTGAGAGAGACTATCAGACTTGCTCATTTGCTTGTGATGCTGTAATTCTTCTTGGGCTGATCTTCTGTAGTTTTGAGCCATTGGAATGGAGACTAAAAGCTTCTGAGATGACTGGAACAATTATTTTATGCTCTGTAGTTAGTAATAATCTTAAACCAAATCACTTCCTATGTTTGATACTGATTGACCTCTTTCAGTTGTCTTAACATGGAATCAAAATGAACCCCAAGTGTGTGTGCTTTTAACCACTAGTTGCACATCTAAAAGTTCTAGCACCACCTGTTTTTCTGCAAGGAGGCAGCCATTCCAGCTTGCTTCTTTTCAAAGCTTTTTGTGATAGCACTAGAGAAGGTTTCTGGAGACTGTATTTGAAGAAGCTAGCTTTCATATCCAGAAAAAACTGGGTGGCAAAATTCTCTTCTTATTTTTCATTCTTTTGTGGGCCTTTCAATAAAAATACTGGGCATAGGAAAACACGTTTCTCTCCAGTTGTTGTTGTGCTTTTTAAGTTGTCAGATTTGCACATGGGATGTGCATTATGACATGATATGGCTTGCATGCAGGCTGATCCTATTGAGATGACACTGGACTGTTTTGATCCACAGGCTAAATCTGAGCAGCTGTGTGTGGTGTCTCAGACCTTTGATAATTCATAGCAGTTGGTGAAGGCAGATACGTTGTCTTGCATGGAGTGTCTGTGCCCCTGCTTGTTACCAAGTAGAACACGTTTGGTCCTAAACTCCTTTGCTTTTTTCTCTAGCTATTTGCCATTTTTGCCTTTGGAGCCTGTGGTTCTTTCAGTGCAGAAACAGGGGCTACTGTGAAATGCAATGCGGACCCTAAAGAGACGACTGCTATCACTGTGCAGTTTGGATATCCTTTCAGGTAAAGGGAGTCTTACTGAGTGCTAATTTAGGAGATAACATGTAAAACTGGACTTTGCAGCTCACATTTTTCTGATTTAGGGGGAAAAGTGGCCTGTAATTTTATTAGTGAACCTCTTTTCAGCAAGGTTTTGTTTAAAATTTGTTGAAATGAAACCTTTTTCAATATTTTGTATTTCTTCACCTTGTGGGCTATTTTGCAAGACATTTATTTATTTATTTATTTATTCATTCATTCATTCATTCATTCATTCATTCATTCATTCATTCCTGTAGGATCGCCTTAAAATATTTACTGATGGCTCAAACCATATTAGATTTGGGCTGAAAAAGATATACTATGTACTGGATTGACTGCTAGAGTCTTCTTTGTATTTAGATCCAGAACATTCATTTAACTGTGTTAGAGAAATCCAACATGTTTAACAGTTTTTCCTTGCTTCCTTTGATATTACTAAGATATTACTAAGATATTACTAATTTTGGTTTCAGGTGAGGTTTGCCATGTATCATAGATAGCTGACGATCAGGGAGCACGAGTTCAGAGGCCCTGGGTGCATGCTAGTAGTTATATGGATCTTTGGATCATTCACTTGTCTCTCAGCACAAAGAAAGTTCAGGAATGTACAATTCAACTGATGCAAGCATATATCTACCATAAAATGAATTGTATTTAAACCATATCATATTTGTAGACCAGTATGTCCACAGAAGCAATCTTTTGTCAAACATGTACAGAATACATGTGATTACAGCACACATCATATCTGTTCCTTCCCAGTTCAAAGAAGAAATGTAGTCTCTTTTTAAATAGGCCATTAAGATAACCAGACAAAGGAAGTTGTTAACTTTTTTGACACCTTGGCTTTGAGGGGCTAAGTAAATATTGTTGAAGCAAAGAGATGTTGTAGTCAAGAGGGTACACAACACAACAGAAACAAACTGGTTAGAGTGGTATATAGGAGGAAAGGCAATCTTTTTGATAACCACAGTTCAGCTGCAGTTCACTCTAGACATTGCAGCTGAGGCTTCCACGCGTTTCTTTAGTTCATATTCCCTCTTCTGGAAAATGTTTGTGTGTGTATGAAATCTGTTATTAGATATGTTAGCAATGAAGATACACCTTCCAAAAACAGTATACAGAGGAATCTTGGTAAAAAATTATTTTATTGCACTGCACAATGAGTTGTTAAGACATCAACATGACTTTTTTGGTGATCTACAGAGAACCTCATGGGTGAACTCTACTGATCCAAATCTTTTTGCTTTGCCATTATGACTACAGTACCTAGAAATCTATTATCTGTTTAAGCTTCCCGTGGTTTCCTATGGGGCAGATTTTTTTTTCAATTCTGTTTTGGTTACTGTCAATAAGTCTTCTTTCTCCTGAGACATCAGAACTACCGTCTGGCCCAGGTATTTCTTCCCTCTTGGAGCCCTTTAACAAAAGGACTACTTTCTCCAGCAGGGCTGTATAAAATGGACAAGGAATCAGAGCATCTTGGTTGCACACACCTTTGCTACATCAGTATTTCTAAAGGCAACCTGAGCAAATGAGGATTCTGTAGTAAACTGAAATACTTTTCTTATCAATGCCTCAACGTTTCTTGTGTCTGCCTTAGAAGTCTGTTTTACAGGAAGTGTTTGATCTGAGATTGATTCCCATCTCCTTCTGATTTAAATGCATTATATTGTATTTTAAATTATATGTGGAGTGGGGGCTCATTTTGGGTAGAAAGGTAGGTCAAGAATGACATTATAATGTTGTTAAAACTATAACTGAAGGAAATCTCTGTACTGCTAACTACTAAGCAAAATAGCAGACTGGAGGCTGTCTAAACTGATCCAAAACTACAATTATAGCACAAAAACTCTGCATCAATTGCCATGTCCATTCCATACTATCTAAGCACTTGCAGAGCAATGCTACAGTACCAGATTATGATTGGGGTAGTTTCTGGCCACTGATTTACCTTTGAATTTTTGGCCACTGATTTACCTGTGAATTCTGAAAGCTTTCACTTACTTTTGGTACAGGAAAGGAAACACCCTTCATTGCAAACGTAAAAGCAGCAGCTGATGACAGGTCTGTCATCTATTGAGGGAATATAAACAAGTCTAATGCATTTGATTGTTTTTTTCACTGTACATGCTTTCCCTTAGTTTACATTTGAGTGACCCGGTTCTGGTGAGGCTTAGTAGTTAATATACTGCAGTCAATGTTTGCAGCTCTCTGCATCTACTACTGCCCAAACTAAGAGACTGGATTAGGTCATTTGTGGTATTTCTTAGTCTTTTTTTGCATGCAGATAAATTATTAAGAATACAACAAAGGATTTTATGTTGGTGAACTACCACAAGACTTGTTGGATGAGTGGAAATGAGACCAAACTTAGAATGAAATCAATACTATCCTCCGTGCATGAAAGATATGAACATGGTTATATCTCTGTGCATCTTTGCCTCCCTGCCAACATCTGATAGCTATAAATAGAGGCATGTCTGTGAAGTCTATTGAAATGCCTTTGACAAGAAGGAGAACAAATTGGGAGGGGTAGTTATGGTGTTGGCAGTGGCAGCATAGAACGAGATAGCTGACGAAGATTCATTTGAAGTAATGAATTCTTTATGGGTTGTGAGAAGCTCTTGAGTTGGAGGAGGTCTTTGCTGTCATCCTTTTGACCCTCTTTCTGCTTAACCTCCAGATTGTGGGAAGGCATGGCAAATAAATGTGTGGGCTGATACATCATAAAACACTTCCAGCTTGTGGGGGATATAAATGTCTTCCTTCTTGGTCATGCCTCCATTACAGGAAACTCTTGAGTAGTCTAGTCTTAATCTTTGAATTACGATTTGGACAAGTCTTTAGATTTTTGCCTCAAAGTGTAACTGATGAACATAAGAACATTTTATTTTTAACTTTTCAAAAAGTTTTACTATCTCACAAGATAAGATTGAAGTGGAAGTATTTTAACTGTTCTCAGCTATGCATTAAGTTAGTATTTTTCAGTGTAAGTGTAACTGCCTTTTTAATTTTTCTGCTAAATCCTCCACTGGCTTCTGTGGCTTCTGGTTTATTAAAAGCAGTGGTATAGTTTCACATAACTTACAAAGGATGTGATCTGGCACCCATTGTCTTCATAGACTGCAGTAGGAGGGAAACCGTCTACTTTTAATGTCAGCAAATCCTCGATCAGGTGTTGGAAGTTGCTGCTGGAGGCTCAAGCTCACCAAGCTTCTGACTGCAATACTAGCCTGCTTCAAATGGCACTGGTGGGAAGAGGCTGAAGGCTATTTATATGTAAAGAACCACTGGTGTTATACAACTTGATAGCAGCTGAATGGAAAACTATGATAGTTCATTTTAGTGACTAAAAAAATAAACCCATACAGTTAATAGTTCTTCAGTTTCTATACTTCCTCTGATATATATGATCTGTTTGCAGAGTAATACATACACTTATGTTATAGATTCAGACAGCCCTGGTGCAACAAAGCCAAGCTTCTCCATAATGGGAGAGATGCAATTCGATACATCAGCATAGTAATTGCTTTGGGAAGCTGGGAGTGTCAAATAGAAATAGTGGTCCTACTAAACGATACTCACTTGAGCAGACTCAATGCCATTTAAGCATAGAATGCTAAACTATGCTTCTTGTAAATCCCGGCTTACTATAAAAGAATTTGCTCCTCTTAGACTGAGGAACTAAACTAACCAAAATATGAAACCATAATTTTCACATCTAGAATACTGGATTTTCACACCTTTTGAAAGCCAGGACTGTCAATCAGTATTTGTCTTGGCTTATGACTCCTGGCTTGTTTGAGAGCAATACACCAGTATTCAGGATGGAGATCACATGGTAAACCTTTGGGTTTTGGTTAGCTAAGCTTCCCATGTTAGTAAAAGTAGCTACCTAGCAGCGAAATGGTTGTGTGCTCACCAGAAATCTGGCTTATCTTTCTATACAAACACACCAATAAGTAGTTATACCACAGCCAATGTTTCCACCTGTTAATCTTGGTACTGGAAAGCTAGTCAAATACTGAGGCAGTGACTCTTATATAAATGTAGCCTGTAATCCAGAACTGAAAATATTCTGAAAACAGAAAAGCACTATCTGCCTGTATTGAGGAAAAGGCTCATGTAGATTGCATAAAAGCATTCATTCTACACATGCAAATCTTGAAAACTGTACCAGTGCCAAAGAGGGTTAGCCTTTACAAGAAAGCTGTTTTGTTCTGTCATAGCAGGTTGGATAGAAAATACTTGGCCTGTCTCTAAAGTGTGAGTTAAATATATTGATGGGAATAAGTATAGACTTAGAATGAGTTTTCTTTTGTGTGTGTGTGTGGAAAAAGTAGCGCAAGTCCATCAAAAAAGGAAAGACAGACTTTTTGTTGTTTGGATCCCTTCTCCTTCCCAGAGTTAAGGCTGTACAAAGAAGAGAGTTGCTGCTTTGTATGTATAAACTTATTTCTGTGATACACAGGCTTTAGAACATGCAAAATCTGTCTGGCCTGAGGCTGTATTGGAACAAAATAAATGTATGCTCACACTCCAAGAGGTGATACCCTGCTCATACCATTTTCAGAGCTTGCTTGAAAACCTATTGTTTGTCTCTATTCTGATCAAATGTGTCTTCTGGCCCAATTCCTTTACACCAGATAATGAAACCACCTTGAGAAACTTGCAGGTCACATGTGCTCCTGCATTTGTAGCCTCTCCTAAACATTTTTCCCCAGTTCTGGAAACCCTTCAAGAACAGGATACAAATACCTACAGTATATGTTATGTTTTGCCCTCCAAAGAGACGTTTGACAAAAATTGAAGCGTACCGTCATCCAATTTTTGTTTCATGGGAGGGTTTGACTGGTGATGAAGCCCATAGTGGGTCCTGGGGAGCAAATGGTTGGCCCTTCAAACTCCCACCTGGAGCTTGCTCACCACTGATTTCTGCTGTACTAAACATTTTGTTTCTTTCTCTCTACTTATCAATTTGATCAGGTTGTATAAGGTTCCATTTGAGATGCCAGACTGTATTGAAGGATCTACTGCTAAAAGAGTACTACATCTCATGGGAGATTTCTCAGCACCTGCAGAGTTCTTTGTGACCTTGGGTGTTTTTTCGTTCCTTTATACCATGGCAGCACTTGCAGTCTATCTACGATTCCACTCCCTCTACAAAGAGAATAAGAAGCTACCTTTTGCAGTAAGACCTCATTTTGGTTCTCTTGATGTTTGGTGTTTCGACCCTGAAACAAAGAACCAGTATGTAGGGTTGCAAACTGTATGTAATTACCCTCAGAAAAAGCTTTACTAAAAATACTTAGACTGACTTCTGAGTAAAGATGTCCAGAATTAGACTGTGTCTCTGGGATTAGAAGCAAATGGATAACCAAATGATGCACTCTTCTTTATATTCCATTTATCGTTAAGTTATTTTCACAATGAAGGTAGGTTCACACTCCAAGCTATGTTTTGGGCAAATCTGGGCTGTGTCTGAAACCTTGCCCAGCACCATTATGATATGAAAGGCAGTGCCTGTAGAAATCCATCCTTCTACTCAATTGTTAATTGTACAGGACATTCCTCTTGGTCACATCATCTAGGGTTAAATCTCCAGGCTTCATTTTTAACGATGAAGAGCATTTTGAATTAAGTAGCAAAAGCTAGCTGAAACTTTGAAATTATCTGTGCTGAAATTTAAGCATCATTAGACTTTTCTTTTTAAGGACATGTGCAACCACTTGAACTGGGGTGGTCATGTATCTTATTTAGGTCCTTCAACAGTATTTCGGGTTTGCTACCCTGTTTCCCTGAAAATAAGACCTAACCTGAAAATAAGCCCTAGTATGGTTTTTCAGGATTCTTGTAATATAAGCCCAACCCCAAAAATAAGACCTAGTTAAGTGAAAACCTGCCCTCCACCATTGTGCAGCAACCAGAAGAAGAAGAAGTGACTATATTTGAATAAACATAGATTGTACATGAAAAAAATAAAGCATCCCCTGAAAATAAGCCCTAATACAAAAATTAATCTAAGACCCTGTCTTATTGTCGGGAAAACAGGGTAAATTATATTGAGTATCTTGGAACTCTTATTAAGCAACTCTTTAAAGAACTGTGAGACGGGTGGTAGCTTTGGTAAACTGGACATGAATATTTTCCTTTCAGTGCTTCTTACTTTGGTCAGATTAGAGAACAGTTGTGCTTTGGAATGAAGCTACTATGTTCTTATCTGCTTTTTCTCTCTGCAGGATTTCTGTGTGACTGTCTCATTTACCTTTTTCTGGCTCGTGGCATTTTCAGCTTGGGGCAAGGGTCTGTCAGATGTGAAAGGAGCTACCCGGCCTTCCAGTCTCATTGCTGCCATGTCGGTGTGTCAGCTCAAAACTGCGGTGTGCAATGCAGGGGCCACTCCATCTATGGGTCTGGCCAATATCTCTGTGGTAAGAATTATAGTCCTACTAAAATCCTGGGTGCAAGATTATGTAGTTTTGGGGAGCAAAAAACAGCTTCAACCTCAACAGGCCAGATGTGTTATAGTTTCCATGACTATAGAGTTCAGCCAGTTAAACATATGGCTTTTAATTGTCAGAGAGCTCTGCAGGAAGAGTGAGAAAATCTAAAACAGAACTTGGAAAAATAATTTTTGGGTGACAATTTCCCAAATCCTCTAGGCCATATGATGTGACTGTGCTCACAGGAGGGATTCTGGATGTGTAGTCCATAAGTTACTCTTCCAAGGTCTTTTTATTTGAATGCAGACATTGTCATCTTTTCAGACGTCTGCAGGGTATGCTTCTTACAATTGATACATGCTAACAACAGAAAGCTACCTGAATATTAACTTTTTAAAAGTGCAGTTTGTATCTATATTTCCCATGTGAGTCTGTCTGTCTGTCTGTCTGTCTGTCTGTCTGTCTGTCTGTCTTTATTTATTTATTTATTTATTTATTTATTTATTTATTTATTTATTTATATCCATCCATCCATCCATCCATCCATCCATCCATCCATCCATCCATCCATCCATCCATCCATCCATCCATCCATCCATCCATCCATCCATCCATCCATCCATCCATCCATCTATCTATCTATCTATCTATCTATCTATCTATCTATCTATCTATCTATCTATCTATCTATCTATCTATCTATCTATCTATCTATCTATCTATCTATCTATCTATCTATCTATCTATCTATCTATCTATCTATCTATCTATCTATCTATCTATCTATCTATCTATCTATCTATCTATCTATCTGGTCAAACGACCACTCTAGGCGGCTACCAACATAAATAACTATATATAAAATACAACGAAGTTTAAACATCAATAAAGAAGTTAATCAAGATGAAAGAAGGGAAAAAGAGAAAATATAAAAAAGGAAAAGGAAAGAAAATCAAGCATTAGCTGGAGGGAAGGCCTGCACAAACATCCAAGTTTTCAGTTGGTTTTTAAAGATGCCCAGTGAAGAGGCAGCACAAATCTCCAGAGGAAGGTTATTCCAGAGGCGAGGAGCTACCGTTGAGAAGGCCCGGTTTCTTGTTTTTCCTTCTGAGACTCCCTCGGCGTCAAGCTCCTCAGCCTCACCTCCTGACTCGATCATGTGATACAGGTAGATTTTGGTGGGTGTAGGCGTTTCTGTTTTTCTCCATTCACCAGTGGAGAACACTTATTTATATATAAATGACCACACTCCATTTTCTATCTTTTAAAAGATTGGTGGCTGTGTGACAAATTTATAAGAAAAAGGTTTTCTCCATTTTAAATATCTATAGGCTACTGTCTTGGATAGGATGTAAGCAAATATACATAATGACGTGGCTATGATATTACAATGGTGTAGTTAAAATTTACACTTTAAAATCTCTTTTTATATTATGAAATATAGAAAACAAATACATTTAAAATATACATGACCGAGTACAAAAAGATTTCCAGAGCCACAGCAATAAAACAGGAGTATATTGATTTTTTTAAATAAAAAGGGTCAGTCAAAAGCTTTCAGAACAAATAAGTTCTTGAAATCATGGAGGATGGGTGAAGTACCAGATGACTGGAGAATGACTAATGTTGTCCCTGTCTTCAAAAAGGACAAAAAGGAGGAACCAGGGAACCAGAGACCAATCAGCATGACATCCACCTTGGAGAGTGATTATCAGTGGCTCCTTCTCAAACTGGGAGGAGATAACAAGTGGGGTACCGAGGGCTTAGTCCTGGGCCCTGTGCTTTTCAACATTTTCATTAATTACTTGGATGAGGGAGTGCTGGGAATATTTATCAAATTTTCAGATGCTACAGAATTGGGTGGAATAGCTAATATCATGGAAGACAGGAACACAATTCAAAAAGATCTTGATGTGCTCGAGGACTGGGCTGAAAACAACAGAATTAAATTTAACAGGAATAAGTGCAAAGTTCTACACCTAGGGGAAAAATCCAAATACAGTGGTGCCTCGCACAATGATTGCTTCATACAACGATGAATTCACACAGCGATGGGTTTTTTTGAGGAATTTCCCCCATCGTTTAACGATGTTCTCTATGGGGGAATTTCACTTAACGATGTCCCTTTTTGCTCATTTAAAAGTGTCTTAAAATGTTTGAAACCTGTTTTAAATGCTTGTATTCCATAGTGCACCTTGTGAAACATGTGCAAACTTAATTTGGTTTTGTTCTGAGTCTTCATTAATTTTTGATGATTTTTTTATTTCCCCCATTTAAATCAATTGAATGGACAGTTCAATTCATTTAAATAGGGAAAACAAAAAATCACCAAAAATTAAGGACGACTCAGAACAACACCAAATTAAGTTTGCATAGGGTTCAGGAGGTGGGCTAACGACTGCAAGCATTTAAAACCTGTTCCAAACATTGTAAGACACTTAAAAATGAGCAAAAAGGGACATCGGAAAAGACTTCAAAAGCACTGAAGCCAGCTTCAGTGCTTTTGAAGCTCTTCCGTTTTCGCTCATTTTTAAGGGTCTTACAATGTTTGGAACAGGTTTTAAATGCTTGCAATCGTTAGCCCACCTCCTGAACCCTATGCAAACTTAATTTGGTGTTGTTCTGAGTCGTCCTTAATTTTTGGTGATTTTTTTAATTTTCTCTCAATGGAATGCATTGGACGGAAAGTTCAATGCATTCCAATGAGAGAAAATTCAAAAAATCACTAAAAATTAAGGACGACTATGAACAACATCAAATTAGTTTGCATAGGTTTCAGGAGGTGGACTAACCATTGCAATCATTTAAAACAGTGTCCAAACATTGTAAGACACTTTTACAGGAGCGAAAAAGGACTTCGCAAAGGCATTGAAATGTATTGAGTCGGCTTCAATACATTCCAATATAGGAAACATTGTTTCACTCAACGATGTTTCCTATGGGGATTTTCACTGAACGATGGCAATCTGTTCCAATTGGAACGGATTAACCAGTTTTCAATTCATTCCTATGGGAAATGGTGTTTCACAGAACGATGTTTCACACAACGTTGATTTTTTTGGAACCAATTAACATCGTTGTGTGAGGCACCAGTGTACATAGTTACAAGATGGGGATACTTGACTCAGTAATACTATGATTGAAAAGGATCTCGGAATTGTTAGAGCACAAGCTGAATATGAGCTAACAGTGCAGTGTGGTTGCAAAAAAAGGCCAATGCTATTTTAGTCAGCATTAATAGAAACATAGTCTCCAAATCCTGTTAGGTACTAGTTCCCCTCTATTCAGCACTGATTAGGTCTCATATAGAGTATTGTATCCAGTTCTAGAAACTGCACTTTAAGAAGGATGCCAACAAGCTGGAACAAGTTCAGAGGAGGGCAACATGGGTGATCAGGGGCTGGAAATCAAGCTCTGAGGAAAGGCAGAAAGAACTGGGCATGTTTAGACATGAGAAAAGAAGACTGAGGGGAGATATGATAGAATTTTTCAAATACTTGAAAGACTGTCATAGAGAGGAAGAGAAGGACCTGTTCTGAATCATCCCAGACTCCAGGACGTAATCATGGGCTCAAGTTACAGGAAATCGGATTTAGGCTGAATATCAGGAAAAACAACGTAACTGTTAGAGCAGTATGACAGTGGAGCCAATTACATCAGGGATTGGTCCAAGAGGAGGCGGCATTCAAGAGAAAATTGGATAACCATATGTCTGAACAGCTTGAGCAGGAGGTTAGACTTCATGACCTTATAGGCTCCTTCCAACTCAAATATTCTGTGATTCTATGAAACTATTCTGAATATTAAAAACTGACAGTGCCAATGAGGTGATTCCTTAGAGCAGTAGCCACTATATGAATCTTAGAAGGATCTCCAGTGATGGTCTCAAAGCACCAGTAATTTCATACTGGTTTATAGATCTTCAAATAACCTGGCCCCAAACAATTTAGAGGTAATTCACACAACTTGCAGTAGAGTGTGCATGGCCCATGGTGATTTCCGAGCAGGGGGTGGGGTGAAATTGGCCATGCCTCTATCAGAGATGCCCAGTCTTGGTTTAGAGCTTTTGCACTAATAAATACAGCAGGTCCACTCATCTATATAATACTACTTATTTAATGATGACCTAACTATATACTTCAACCAATGGAGAATAGACAAGTGGGCAAGGCACTTAATCAAATGATTTTAGAATAGCATTAGTCTTTGAAGTTACAAATAGGGTGAAAATCATCACTGTAGATAAATATAGATTGAAAATTAGTGGATATGTGACCATGCACCTCTTTCTTTTGTTTTCCCTTAGCTGTTCGGTTTTGTCAACTTTATACTGTGGGCTGGAAACTGCTGGTTTGTTTTTAAAGAAACCCCTTGGCATGCACAGACCACCAACAAGGAAAGCTCTGCTGAACAAGGAGCTGTTGCTGTTGATAAGCAATAAGGAACCTTCCCCTTCTCTCCTGAAGGCTCTTCTTCCCCCACCAAGAACAAAGAGTGCCTTGTCTTGCCTATGCGTTCATCCCATTTCACAGCAAGGCAGGAAATATGTCTTCTCTGCCATCTTTGCTGCTGTCTAAGAGTCATACTGGCTTCCTCTGTGACTGTTATGGAATGTCTTTCTTCAACTGAAACACGAAATCCTCTTGTGGTCCTAAACATAGAGACTGTACACTGTTCCAGCAAAACTCTTCTTCCATTTTTTAATAGATGTATATAACTGTACTGTACATAGAAACTCTAGTCATCAGTCTTAGGACGTGTCTTACTATTTTCCTTTTTGACCAGATTATAATGGGGAAAAAGTGGGCAGAAATATAAGAGCGTAGAGAGTCCATAGACATTAGTGTCACAGGATCTGAGGCGCTTAGGCACATTTTAGAGTAAGTACACCTTGTACAGTGTAGCCATAAGAAAAGCAGAAATATTAATACCCTTCTTAGCAGAAAAGTCAAAGCAAAAAAGCGGTGTTTTTTATCTTTGGATACACTGGAAGGGAGGAAGAATTGTGTTGCATTTCTTTCTTTTGCATTCTAGAGTAAGAATGTGCTGAATATCTTTCTGCTTTTCTTTAACTCGACAGGATTAAAGTTTAACACATTGTTTGCCTACTGGGGGCTAGTTTACCAATAAATGGCAAAAGCCTGTCCCCCAACCCCCCCCCCTTTGGAAGCCAGCAGTTTCCTCTGGTCATACATAGATAACACTGTGTTCACATTGAGCCACAAGTGCTGTTGCCCGAATGCACCAGTTGTTGCCCTCTGTGTTCCTTCACCATGTCTTAAACATATATGGAAGGCAAACATTTTACTACATAGAAATAGCACCAGTAGAATATTTTTGTCACTCCCTAGATGAAAATCCTAGACATGTACTTTCCTGAGTTTTTGTTTTACCTTTAGATGCAGTATGGCTAGTGGTTGTGTGTGGTTTGTTTGTTTCAGTATGCAAACCTAGAGAAAATTTTCTGTTTCTAGAACAACTGGTTGAAGCACTATGGCTTGAAAAGTTTAGGGCATTCATTTTCTGGTTGAAAAACATGCTGAGGTGAGTTGGAATTCTGTGCAATTCTGTTCCATTGGTAAGAATGTACTGTGGTTAGTGACCCTAATTCTGGCACATCAATCTACTGGTAGCAGCAGCAGCAGCTGAGCCCTCCATATTTTTGTTGCAACCTGCCAAAATCCTTTTAAACTCCACCATGGCAAGAGACAGCTGGCAATAGAATTGTATGGAACATTTGATGGAGTCCTGAGGCATCCCATGCTCTCAAGTGAACATGGGAGTTTTAAAGGCTCCCTACCTGTCAGATGATGGGACCACCAAAGTACAAGTTCAAGACAGTATTAAATTCATCTATTTTCCTGTTCCTCTTACATCATAGATACAGTTTAAACTGTTGTACAAACAAATCAGGTAATTCAGGAGGTCTGTCTCCCTGTCACTTTTTTCTTCCTTTTACTCATCATGCGATTGATACAAAGAAAGGGCTGGAGCCTAAACCCCAGTTTTCCCTGAACCCTTCTTATTGCCCATTTTTTGAAACCTGAGTAGATAAAAAAGAAATCCCCTCCCATTCTTACATCTCTGTGCTTCCTTATATCTAGTTTTGGGTGGGGAAAAATAACTATTCAGGAGTGAGGTTCTGTAGCAGGAAGGGGGTATGAGTTCTTTCTCTGATGAATTGAACTTTTCACATCAGATCTTGTCTGGTTTTGGTCTTTCTCCTACTATCCTCTGCTCCTTTCCATGATGGAAGAGAATCTTTTGCTGAAGGAGAAATGTTATGGTGCTTCCTAAAGTGTGGGACCTCTATTTTAAGCAGACCCCACTTTGTACTTTTTGTAAACTTTGCTCTTCTTCCCTAGTTATAATTATTGCCATTGCTTCTGCATCATACTTATATAACTCTGCAGTGAAGTTACGAACACTGACACAAACAGTCTTTTCCATACTGTAACATGTCTGAGTTCCTTTTGACATAGGAAAGCCAATAAGAAAAATGCCAGAGCAATAGACAGGAGTTTTCCCTTACGCTTCCACTGGAGTTCCGTTTAGAATGATCTTTCATTATTTGAAAAAGCCCATTTAAATCCAGTTTCTGACCACAAAGTATTCCATAACTGTGAAAGCCTAAACTGTAGTTTCTTGCAGGTTAGTGTGTTCTATGATTGCTCACTACAGGACATCAATCCTTTCACTAAAGTAACTGAAAATGCAAACATGCAACTTTGAGGAATTCTATCAACACTCAATGCATGCGCTAGTTAGATACATGAATCTTCCATTTTGTATACACGCCTTATTCCTTCTTTTATGTTATAATTTGCTTACCACTTTAAAAGATTTGTTCTGAGATCCTCAGCTAGTAGAAATCTGTCTAACAGTCTGAGTACTGCCACATCATACCAGTTGAAGATCTGACCTTTAGGCATGAGCTGCAGGCAAAGACTGAACAATACTGCTTTAAACACTGGTAAAGGTTCCTGCAAATGGAAATTGTAATTACACACTGTTGATCATGCTACAGGTTTTTCTCTTCCCATGTGGCCAAATTCTTGTGAGATGAATTGTTTCTGTATTTATTTGAAACAATTAGATGATACATAGTGTGGCCTAATAGCATTTGGCATTTCCTGTATGCACAGCATAGGAGAAGGCTCTTACAAGTAGCTGAAGAGGCAGCAGGTGCGGGTTGCCTACACTCTTGTGGGTTTTCTACATTTTTATATACCCATTGTAGTGAGATCACAGTCATCCTGTGTGACTAACTCATTAGCATCAAGGCTGCATGTTAGACATGATACAGCCCTCCTCTGTGATAGAGGCTCACAATGCAGGCTTATACTGTAGTAGATTAGGTGAGGGCCAACAGAACTGATATCTTATACTGTACTAGCTTTGCATCCCTCCCCTGCCCTGAGAGAAGGCCCATGTCTGACATCTGTTCTCTCTGCTTAGTGTTGGAAACTCTCTGGTTAGAGATGCATAAAGGAAAGATACACTTAACTGCTTTATGCAATCTTGAAAAAGTCAATTTCTACTGAAAGTGGAACAGAAACTAGCCTGGTTTGTCTGCACTGTCTCTTTTCTCAGGCATTTACTGTTCTAGTAGCAATATGTTGCATGTTCTTCGCTCCCTTTGGCTATTGTGAATATGGCTTTAATAAAGTGTCTTGAGAGTTTGCTGTGAGGGGCTGCTAGCTTTGGGCAGGTTTTATTTGTGCTTGGCCACTGTATACACTTGATCTCTGTCCAAACTATGTCATAAAATATGAGTGTATTTTCAGAGATTTTACTACTGTACTGGCTATCCTAAACTTGGGATATGCTGGAACTAAGTGTGTTTTGGGGCACTTGTATATTCTGTATCATCTATAGTTACTCTAATATAAATTGAACACTATGATAATCATATGTTTGTTGTTTTGTGCCTTCAAGTTAAAACCAACTTACAGCAACCCTAACAGGACTTTCAAGGTAAGTGAGGTATTTAAAAGAATGGTTTTACCAGTTCCACACCCCCAGTTTCTGTGGCTGAGCAGGGATTCAAACCTAGGCCTCATGAGTCCTAGTCTGTTACTCTGTCCACTGAAGTCTGATGTCTTGATGAGGGAGGATTTCTGACTTTCTAAGGCATATACAGTGGTGCCTCGCTCGACGATTACCTCGCAAAACGGTTTATTCACAAAACTATGAGTTTTTGCAATCGCTATAGCACTTTGCAAAACGGTTTTCCCTATGGGCGATTTTCGCTAGACGGTGTTTCAGTCCGTGCTTCGCAAGACGGTTTTTTTGGGGACCGTTCTTTGCAAGACGACAATTTTGACAGCTGATCCGCCCTTCGCAAAACAGTTTTCCTATGGGCAATTTTCGCGACGATTATTTTCCCCATTGGAATGCATTAAATAGATTTCAGTGCATACCAATGAGGAACCGCATTTCGCAAGACAATGTTTTCGCAAAACAGCGATTTTCGCAGAACGAATTAACATCGTCTTGCGAGGCACCACTGTAATGTATTTCAGGTATGTACGAAGGGCAGTAATTGGTTTTATCAACAATGTAAAGGTGACATTGTTTTTTTTCCATTGTTTGTGGTAAATACAGGGACCTAAATTCAATGGTTACTTCTAACTAGGGTAGACCTATTGAACCAGTATGTCAACACTAATCTAATTTCAGTTGATTTAATATCAGGTGACTTTAGTCAAGAGTGAATTAGATTTTAGGCCATACACTTCTCTGTTCTATTTTGATCTCTGATCAAACTAGTATAGTATGAAGTGGGCAAGAAATAACCCTCCAGATATAGGGCTGTAACTATCATCACCTGTAGTCAGTGGTGAGGCATGTTTCAAGTTGCAGATCTGTAACATTTTGAAGGCTGCACTGTGGCCACTGCACTTTGATGCAGTACTTCAAGCGTTAAGTGAAAGTGCTGTCAGATAGGTAAGACAGAGCAAACAGATGGATAAAAAATTCTAGAAGTGTGGTCACTCTAACTGCAATAAATGTAGTGGTGTTGAGAGCAGAAAATGCTGACCCTGCCACAAATCACTAGGAAATTTACCGGTAGAAATCTACTTTTTACCTGCCAATACAGCCCCAACAAAAAAGAAGCTCTGTTGGTTAAACCTAATTAAAAAAATAAATGCTCATGTGTAATTTTGCATATTAAACTTAAGGAAACCAGCACCATCATGTCTACAGGAGTAAAGTGGAGTTTTATTTTGCAGTATTATGCTAAATATATTTAATGGTTGTTCTGGGTTTTTCGGCTCTTTGGCCGTGTTCTGAAGCTTGTTCTTCCTAACGTTTCGCCAGTCTCTGTGGCCGGCATCTTCAGAGGACAGCAACCTGTGCTCTGAAGATGCCGGCCACAGAGACTGGCGAAACATTAGGAAGAACAAACTTCAGAACACGGCCAAAGAGCCGAAAAACCCAGAACAACCATTAGATCCCAGCCGTGAAAGCCTTTGCGAATATATTAAATATATTTAATTGAAATAAATAGAAGCCCTATTGTAAAACAGAATAGGATTGTATATTTTAAAGTAAAGATAGTACAATTAATGTCCATATGAATGTCCATTGATGCCACCTCCCTAATTAAAATATTTTAAAGATTAAAGAACTCTGCGGTGAACAGTATCAACTCTGACGGGCTATGATATGTCCAAGGTGCTGATGCAGGACTTGCTTGCTGCTGCCTCCCCCCCAATCACCTGCTCATCTCTGGAGCTTCGTGGGTTGTTGGGTTCAGGGATCCAACCCCAGTCTTAACTTTATCTGCACCGCTAAAGAGATGTGTGATGTGACTAGTAGGGCCAAGGATAAATATTGCCCATATTAAATAACATAAAATTATGAAGTTGGGTTTGTAGGCCAACTTATCTTAATTGTACAAATTGGCAGTACTCTATCTCTGGACTTAATTTTAAAAATCCATAGAAAAAGCACTGCCAATAGATGGCTTTCAAAACTCTCCTTGTTGAGGGAGGAAAGGAGAAAAACTACCACCTCTCTACAAACTTCATTCAGTTCTTAAACTGTTCTGTCAGTGAGTTTTGTATTTGTTCAACCAGTTCTAGCCACCTGTAACATAAGACTATTAGCACTAGTCCTATCTTGGGCAGCAACATACAAGTCTTTGCTTTCTTCTGAGCAACAGACCTTCAGGTATTTGAAGAGTTTTATCGTGTCTCCTCCCCGCCAGTCCATTTTCACCTCTACAAGCTAAAAATATCCTCTTGCCTGTTTCCCAATCCCAGAACACTCAGGGAACATAAAGGGAAATGGCTAAGGGTTTGCTTCTGTGTGAGAAAAATTATGTACTGTACAGTACTTACTTTTTGGAAATGTGTATGGATAATATATTGGAGTTTAGTCAGTAGGTAGCACTGGCCTTAGTTTTATCTGGATGAATTTGAGAGTTTCCTGTGATTGCCTTTTCTTGTTCTAGAAATATAATAAAATTAATTGTCTAGCTTCCTGATCAGCATGTCTTCTGAGTTTCTTCTAATAGTTACCAACACTGGACTACAGCTAGCACTCTGGCAGTGGTAAAGGGCCATAGCTTATCACATCTGAACGTTGCCTAGAGGTCAGTTTTTTTCTCTTGTACTGATACCCTGTTCCCCCCAAAATAAGACCTAACCTGAAAATGAGCCCTAGTATGATTTTTCAGGTACTCGTAATATAAGCTCTACTCCAAATATAAGCCCCAGTTAAGTGAAACCCCACCATCCACCATTGTGCAGCAACCAGAAGATGACATGACTATATTTGAATAAATGTAGATTGTTGTACATGAAAAAAAAATCCCCTGAAAATAAGCCCTAATGCATTTTGGCACAAAAAATAATGTATGATCTTGTCATATTTTTGGGGAAATGTGGTAGTTATGTCAGAGTTAGGAAATTCAAATATATTTTTTAAAAATCACCAGAATTTCAACTGAGAGATGAGGGTTGGAGGGATCTGTTACTTCTGTGCAGTACAGAAGTTATACATGAGGGTGAGTGTCCCATTTTCTGATTACAGCAATCCTATGATATGACTAAGCTAAGGTTACCTAGTTAGCTTCATGCCTGAATGCAGAATTAATCTCTAGTCTTCACTCTCCAGTACACCAAACAGGTTTTCTACAAAAGAAAATGAATCTTAATGCCTAAAAATTAACAAATTGTGCTGATTTTACTAAAATAATCTTAAATTTATTTCATTCTCCCTGCTGAATAAAGAACTGAGAAGTTGGGATGGAAAGGATAGAGATTCCGAGATAACAGAGAGTAATAAATAGGGATAGGATTGTTGGAATTCAAAGACTCCCAGTTCCAAAATTTAGTGAGAACCCCCAAGGTCAAATTATGGGACTGGGAACCCTTAAATCTGCAGGAGGTACAACAGTCCAACATCCCTGCCATTCTTGTGCTGCTTCTTTGATACAATAGAAGAGTACACAGCTGCACCACGGGAGTTGCAAGGATTCTCTGCGACTTGCAAAGGTGCAAGTGGGAGGGAATGAGTTCTGATATGGGCTGCCCTTGGAACTTGTTCCCCTATGCACCTTTGTGAGTTGAAAGGAGTCCTTGTGGCTCCCACAGTATATCAGGTCACTTTTCTAATGGCTCAAAAAAGGAGCTTGGGACAGGTATGAAGGTGAAAGTGCTGCTCTACCTCCTGCCAGTTTGAAGGCTTCCAGTCTTATAACTTGGCTTGGGTGGTTCCTTCCAATTTATGGGGCACTTTAAAAAATCTCACCTCTAGTAATAAATGTGTCCACAAAGCAGGGCAAGGAAGATTGCAGTTTGCATAATAAGGACTGGAAATCTGCTTATGTTTTAAAATCTGAAGTTTTTCAACTCGTGCAGTTGAGAGATGGTGCTATAGATGCCAGGTTCTATTGCTTGTAGCATAAACATGTATCATACAATATTACCAGGATCCAGGGAACATGCTTCATATTGGTGCATCCTACTGCATTTTTAAAACATCTCTGCTGTTTCCCAGATAAATCTGGAAATTTGCCCTACCCATGCTAATTCTGATTTGGTGGTTCCAACTGCATCAGTGGAAATGGGAAGTTACAGAGAACACAGGCCTTGAAGAGGCCTGTGAAGTATACTGGATCAACTTTATTCTTACTTTTGGTCATATTAGAAGCCATTCAGCGGCATTTACAATTCAGCTGGGCCTTATACCCATGTTTCCCTCGTCTGATTCCCATATTGATTTTAACAAACAACCCTGCTTTGAAGTAGCACTGCTGTTGGAGGGAGAAGACTTTTGTTTGTTTTATTCTCATAGAAGACTAAATTGATAATACAAACTATGTAACAGTTTTAAGAATATGAGCCAGAGACAAAGCATATGTAGGGTTTATGCAAAGTAATTGGATAAAAACTATCAAATGACATTTGAAAAAAGTCAAAAGTATGGGATAATTGTAAATATTATTCACAAATCAAACAACTTACATGTGAGTTTAATCCAATAAATGCCTACTAGAAGATAATTTGTTTCTCCAACTAGAAAATAAATGTAGTTTGCTATTCCCAAGAGGTTTCAGGATACTGAAACTGTGCAGAAAATGGGAAAGCTTCCTGTTTGTACTGTATTTGAAATTTTAACTGATTTGGTAGATTTATTCAGCTTTATTTTTATGTTTGTATATGGAGCTTATGTTAAAGATGATGATTATATTAAATGTACGCATTAATCTTTTGATTAATGTTAACAGTTAACCTGGAAAATAGAACCATTCACCCTAAGCATTCATTATAATTAACATAAAGAGCTTGAACTTTTGTAGTTTGTTTATAGTAAAATAAATAAAAGAGTTTTTAAGCCTATAGAAGAGCTGGTACTAGTATGCCTGGACTATTATCACAAGCCCATAAGAACTACAGGTATTTTATGTCACCTTTGATTCTGTAAGGTGCTTGCTAATAAATAGCAAGACAATATAAGGTTTTGTTTATATAATTGCCAGAGTGAAGAGGACAACATGCTTTCTCTCCTTCTATTCATGAATGTGCTCTCTGAAGATGTTGCCCTTGCCTCAAGAAGGGAGCAAGCTGACATGGCCTTGTTCAGAATATTTGGAGCATTACTGCCACCCTAAGCTTGGCAAGGGATCAGTGCTTAAGGAAACCTTGACATTAATTTTTATTATTTGTTATTCTTTGTTCTGTTTTCATTTGTGTTTCTATTTCTGGCTTTAGAACATGCCACAATTTTGTGCCATCTTATAACAGGAGAATTGTTAAAAAATAGCACGAGAAACAGGAAGTGGGTAGACTGACAACTACAAAGATGATCACATAATCTTTTTATATATTTTTGTGATCTTAAAACAAAAACAGATAAGCCCCAAATGTTTTAACATTTCTGAATTTGTGGTTTTGGTATCAAGGGGGTAACTGTACACAGAACATCAGACTTAACTACTTACAGTGTAGATTTGTATGGGAATTAGTTTTCAACAATTTGTTGTTTTTGTTGATGCTGATGATGTGTGCTTGATTAATAAAGTGTGTCCTAAAGCAACTCAAGTAACCTTCCCTCACACAGCTGTTTTAGAAGCCTCTGTATGCTACAGGTGCTGGTCACACACAAAGGGAAGGGTGTTAATGAAATCATACTATGCATATTGTGAGCTTTTCCACAGGCATCTGGTTGGCCCCTGGGGGAACAGGATGTTGGACTAGATAAGGAGCAAGGCTCTTCTTATTTTCTTCCAGGTGAAGTTCAGCTTCTGCAGACAAATTAAATTAAGACTCTATTCTGACCAGCGTCATCTTTTGAAATCCATGGTATAACACAAAACACAGAAAAATGCATTCTTAATAAGACCAGATGATGAGGATCCCAAACAGTTTTGAATCCTTGAAAAAATAGCCAGGGGATGTAAACAATTCCAGCTCCTGTATAATGTGATTCTGCATATTTCACATTGAATTGAAGACTATCTAGATCCAGTGCCTTCTTAACAACACACAGTATTCTAAGGGTGTATATATCATTACTGTTTTTGTTGCTATTGGTTTCAGTTACTGTACCTCTGTTGCCAAGGGCACAGAAGGGGGGTACAGGAAGGGCAGGTTTGGGAGATTTCTATGAGCAGATGTAGAAACAGACCCTGTTATTAAACTCTACCACAGCCTGCTAAGCAGAGTGACATCTTGAAGGAGAAATATTGCTGTTCAGAGACTTTAGCAACAGCTCTTACAAGGGAGAAAATATTCATTAGGAAAAGAGCAAAATGATGGATGAATTCATTGTGCAGGCTGGACAGGGGGATGCTGGCTGGCACACAAAGATATTGATCTACATGTGGAGAAGGGGGGGTGTTCAGGTGTAGCAGAAAACCTTTCAGGGCTGCACAGGGCTCCCCAGCTTGCAATTCTTGCCAAACCCAAGGGAACTTTCCCTCACCTGGTGAAAGATCCAGACCATGCTGGATCTCAGGAACACTCTCAGGAACAGAATGTCTGGGCTGTTTCTCTGCTCCAGCTGTAGAGTGAGGAAGAACAGTGATTCCTTCCAGCTCTCTTGCACCTTGTTTGGCAGACATTCAAGCTGCAACTCCATATAACTGATTCTGAAGATGTATTTTAAATGCACAAGACTTTAAAGGAAATGTACATATGGCTGGGGTGTTAGTAAGGGCCTTGATCTGGGGTTGTTACTGTTTATCTTATCCACAGCAATCACCAGTTCTATTGTGAGCTGCTCTGTCAGATGCACTGACTTTTGCACAACCATGCGTCATGTAGCACCAACAGCAGGAAATGCTTTGTGTTGCTTTTATTGGAGGAAGGGATAGCATTCGATTATAGATGATATGGGTAATAATCTTGTTCCTTAGCACAAAAAGGAACTACAATAGGCCCATTAAATCAGTGGGGATTTGGTGAGTCAACTGCTCCGTAAGTTCCATTGATTCAAATGGGCCTACTCAGCTTGTGACCCGATGAATTAATAACCTCCAGAAGGTCTTATCTTAAATATCCCTGTTCAGGTCTTGCGAACTAAAGGCTGTAGTTTCCTTTTTATTGAGTCGATTTATCTCATGGTAGGTTTTCCTCTTTTCATACTGCCTTCTATGTTTCTACCAGTCGCCTTTTCCAGCAAAAAAAGTCTTCTTGTGATCTGTCCAAAGGATGATATTCTCTGTTTTAGTCAATTTATCTTCTAGTGAGACGTCAGACTTTATTTCATCTAGAACTAATTATTGATCTTTCTGGCAGTCCGTGGTATTTATAAACCATTTCTCCAGCACCACATTTCAAATGAATTATCCAACCCTCCCAGTTTTCTTCATTGCCTAACTTTCACATCCATATATGGTAGATGGGAATACCATAGTATGGTCTCCAGCAACACATCCTTGCTCTTAAGGATCTTTTCCAGTTGCTTCATAGCTGCCCAGCCAAGTCTCAGTCTTCTGATTTCAGTCTCCATTTAAATTGAAGGTACAGAATTTTCACAACTTCAATTTTGTATTTTTTATCATTAAATTTCTGTAATTCCTCTGCAGTGCTTATTTTTATCTTCTTAAGATTCAACTCTAATCCTGCTTTTGCATATTATTTAACTTTCTTCAGTGTGCATTCCAAGTCACTGCTACTTTCTGCTAGTAATACAGTGTCATCACTGTTGATGGTGACTGGCTGCAAATCAAGCTAAACACTGAAGATGCATGTTTTTGCATGGGAATGAATAGGGATGAAGAGAAGGACCTCCCCAAATTTCCTAGATGTCATATACCTGCTCTAACCTTCCTTAGGCCTAGACTAATATGTTAGGGTTGCAGATCTTAATTCCTTTTAACATTTCATTCTTCACTTCTTTTGGGAGGAGACATCGGAAACATCTTGTCTTCATTCTTCAGACGTGAAGAGGCAGCCTTGATTCTCTATACCTTCATCTTATCTAGCCAGAACTAAAATTCCTATTTTTTGTGCCTCAGTGTATTTATCTAATAAATACAAACAAATCTTATTTTTCTAAAATAAGTATGGATCTGATTTCTTTCCAAAGGGGAATGTGTACTCTGTTAGCCATTATGATTTTGCTGCTTGCTTTGATAGCAATGTGCATATTTTAAATTATTGATGTTTCTACCAATTTTCATTCCTTCTTTATTTCAGTCTAACCCAGTTTTCAATACGATATGTTCTGCACTCAAATTGAACAGGTGTGGGTGCTGTGTACTAACAGACAATTTCAACGTGTGGCAAGCTTAGTAGCATTTCAAAGGGATATGAAATACGTAAGGAGTGGTTTTGTCAATGCTACTTTTCCAGGGGCTGAAATACTTGTTGATGTATAATGAAGTTACTTTTGTTGTTTAGTCGTTAAGTTGTGTCCGACTCTTTGTGACCCCACGGACCAGAGCACACCAGGCCCTCCTGTCTTCCACTGCTTCCCAGAGTTTGGTCAAATTCATGTTGGTAGCTTTGAGGACAGTGTCCATCCATCTCATCTTCTGTCGCCCCTTCTCCTCTTGCCTTCACACTTTCCCAACATCAGGGTCTTTTCCAGGGAGTCTTCTCTTCTCATGAGATGGCCAAAGTATTGGAGCCTCAGCTTCAGGATCTTTTCTTCCAGAGAGCACTCAGGGTTGATTTGCTTCAAAATGGATAGGTTTGTTCTCTTTGCAGTCCAGGGGACTCTCAAGAGTCTCCTCCAGCACCACAATTCAAAAGCATCAGTTCTTCAGTGGTCAGCCTTCTTTATGATCCAGCTCTCACTTTCATACATTGCTAATGGAAAAACCATGGCTTTGACTATGCGGACCGTTGTTGGCAAGCTGATGTCTCTGCTTTTTAAGATGCTGTCTAGGTTTGTCATCACTTTCCTCCCAAGAAGCAGGCATCTTTTAATTTCATGGCTGTTGTCACCATCTGGAACCCAAGAAGGTAAAATCTGTCACTGCCTCCATATCTTCCCCTTCTATTTGCCAGGAGGTGATGGGACCAGTGGCCATGATCTTCGTTTTTTTGATGCTCAGCTTCAGACCATATTTGCGCTCTCCTCTTTCACCTTCATTAAGAGGTTCTTTAATTCCTCCTCACTTTCCGCTAGCAGGCAGCAATTTTTGGTAATTAAAAATTCCTACTTTTGTCCCACAGCCTTTCTGATGGCTATGTACGTAATCTATTTAATTGTGTGGAGCCATGGGGTGGACAGAAGAAATATTTATAGAAAATTACTGCTGGCAGATGACATTGCTAGAAGAGAAGAATTTAGATAATTAAAGACCTCCTCCTTCTACCCACACCTCCCATGTGATAGAAAAGGTTATACAGAAGTTGGAAAAGCCACATGATTCTAGTAGGAAGTTCTGAATTACTGAAAATTGCCCCCGCCCCAATCTTTAATTTCCACAGGCATAACTTACCGTATGCAACAAGATTTCAGCCCATGAGTTTCCATGGCCAAGTGTGGATTTTAACCCAAAGCTCCTGAGTTCCAGTCCAACACTACTATTTATGCTACATTGGTAGGGAAATAAAACACTTATTTCTGAGACAGATTTGCCTATTGCAAACAAATTTTCCTTCATATTAGCCCTCAAAGTAGCCTCTTGTTCAGAGTACATGTTGCACATCGGAACTATAAAAAGTTGTGGCACACCCATTTCTTATAAACTGCTACCTTTTCATGATCTGCCCTGTCAAAGGCTTTACTGTACTCTATAAAGCACAAACTGATTTTCTTTTAACATTATTTTACTCACCCCGATTCCTAAAATGTATTTGCAATATGATATGCAATATGATATCCAATATGATATTCTTTTTTAAAAAATCTAGCTTGAACATCTAGCATTTTTTGCTCCATGTAGGGTACTTTTTTTTAACCGTACGTAAAATCTCAAGGATCACTTTACTTGCATGCGATATTAATGCAGTGGTTCTACAGTTACTGCAGTCTTTTGCATCTCCTTTCTTTGGGATTAGAATGTATAATCAGTGGCTGAAATGCAGTAATGTAAAGTTACGCTAAGTCTGATGACAAAATCAACTGCAGCCATATTTTGTTGATTAAAAGTTTATTTCCCCCTCCGAAAAAAACCTTCCTAGGCTCCCTTAAGGTAAAGGTTCCCCTTGACAATTTGTCCAGTCATGTCGGGCTCTAGGGGGCGGTGCTCATCTCCATTTCCAACCCATAGAGCTAGTGTTTGTTCGAAGACAATCTTCCATGGTCACGTGGCCAGCACGACTAGACATGCAGTGCTGTTACCTTCCCACTGTGGTGGTACCTATTTATCTACTTGCATTTGCATACTTTCACACTGCTAGGTTGGTGGGAGCTGGGACAAGCGAAAGGAGCTCACTCCGTCGCATGGATTTGGTCTTACAACTGCAGGTCTTCTGATCTTGCAGTACAGAGGCTTCTGCGGTTTAACCCGCAGCACCACCACATCCCTAGGCGTTTATTCCTAGGGAAGCCTTGGGGGGGGCATAGGATGGAGTCTTAAAAGTTGCCTCTGTCTACTGTCTCCAAGGCTTCCCCAGTACCCAAGGGAGCTTAGGAACCTTGGAGGTGGAGGATAGGAAACTTTTAATTACCAAAATATGACCATGGCTGATGACACCAGTGGATTTATGTGGCATAACTACATTGCCTGCTTTTAGTCACTGCTTCCAGTCTGTACACCACTGTTTGTCCCCCCCCCCCTTTTGGAGGGAAGGGGAGCATATTTCTGTTAGGATTTTGACATATTCAGTTTCTGTAGCTTTAAACTGTACACTATTACTGGTATCCATTCTATTCCTGTTGATTTATTTCTTTCAGTTAGTTTGATCAGCTTTTGGTTCATATTCTAAAATTACAGGCTATACAATTAATCTCCCATCTTTATATTTCTTTGGTATAGCTGCTCTGCACATTGTTTCCATCTTATTATTATTTTATTCTGAGCAAATAAGATATTCCTCTATTAATCTTAGTTCAAATTTCCTTCTGATATCTTCTCCATATTCCTCCTTATTCAGAAGATTATGAAGAACAATATGGAAAGGAAAAGGTGTCAGACAAGGGAGTGTTCAAGCTTTCTATTTGTTCAGTTATATGTAGAATATAGCATTGGGAAAACTGGATTAGATACAGAAGGAAGAGTGAAAACTGTTAGAAGAAACACCAGTAATTTAGGATACATAAATGAAACCATATTACTAGCAGAAAGCAACGATGACTTAAAATGATTCCTAATGAAAGAAGAAAATCCAAAATCAGGACTGCAATTAAATATCAAGAAGAGGAAGAATGCCTATATATCAAGAAGAGGAAGAACTACATAATACTGTATTAACACTGCACACACACACAAAAAATGAAATAGAAATGTTATACAGTATACCTTGCTTCAATCATCAATGCAAATGGAGACTGCAGCCAAGGAATCAAAAAAAGACTATAAATTTCTGAAGGGCACATGTGAAGGAACTAAAAAATACAAAAAAAATGGAAGGATTAAAAAGTGAGTGGGTGATACCTTTACTAGACTACTAAAAAAGTCCAATCGTAAACTAAGTTTTGACCCCATACAGGTCTTCATCAGGCTGGGTGTCAGGAAAACACAAACATTCCAAAAATTAGATAGATATAGCTACTGTACCAGGTTCCTTTGCTGAACGTAAGGGCTCTCTAGATGGTCAATTGGAGTGGACTAAATACGATCACTTAAGGTTGTGTAGAATGGTATGCCATTTGGTGCAATTGTATCCAAATGGGATATGCATCTCAAGTGATCCTAGTTGGCCTACTTCCCTTTAAAGAAAAGAAAAGAAGCAAACAAAAAAAATCCCCTTCTTGGTTCCTCCTTTCAAGCAGCAGCTTTCATTTTCATTTTTAAAAAGGTACAGTGCACAAGTATTGCCTCAATAGATTTTTTTTTGAAAATCTGAACCTTTGCTTCCTCCCTCTTACCCTACACATAGAAGTAAAATAAGTTTTAAAATTCCTAGTATCATTAAGTGGCAAGCTGTCTGTTTAAGCCACTTAATGATAATGGGAAACTGAAAGCAGCAACTCTGTTTTGGTTCAATCCCAGCCACTGCATCTGCTGGACATTAATTAAAATGAAGCTATCCTCCCTGCACCTAAAAAGGAGTAGCCCCTGACAGGGAACCAAAAAGGTGTGGGTAGGAACTCTCTGACGATAGGCTCACACTCACACTTACTTTGTGTGTCCAATAGCAAAAGCAGCAAACCATACCATCCATCCATCCAGGAATAAACTGCGGGACAAATGCCCATGTAGTTGTACCCTAAGATTCAAAATGGAGCTGCAGACTCAAGTCAAAGGTGTGGGCTTCAGATGCCCACACCTGGTGTTGCTCAAAATAATTTTAATTTGGTTGCAAGTTACTCACCTAGTGTGTGGGCTAAATTTTATCCCAACTTGTCCATTACAGCATATACCCCATTTCTGTGTGCTGCTATTCCCAGCCAAAAGTAACCTTATAGTGTATTTCTACATTGTATGAGGTGGGTGAGGATGGAATCTTGAATGGTTGGCAACACTTTGTTTAACAATGCTGTATTGGGAAGCATTTCAGAGTCTGAAAAAAAGCACTGGTCATGCTGGCTGAAGGACCTTGGCTGGTGTAGTGCCCACAAATAGGAGGAAGTGAAGACGATTTTCTTTCCCCTCTTTATTTGTATTTATGACATTTATGTTGCCTTTCTTCAAAGCAACTGGCTGGATAGCTCAGTGAGTTAGGTCTGACCAGAGGCTGAGAGTTCAATTCCTCACTGGGCCTCCAGGGAGAGGAACCAGCCTGTGCGGCCTTGGGCAAGCTGCACAGTCAGCTGCACAGTCCTAGGACGTCCCCTGAAGAAGGGAATGGGAAACCACTTCTCTTACCTGGAAAACTCTGAAAAGGGTCACCATGAAATCAAAACGGACTTGATCGCACATGATTGTAATTATTATTCCAAGCAATTTACAGAGGCATTCCCTAGCCCTACTACGTAGTTTGAAACCAGGTCTCCACAGTCCTAATTCCACACTGTAACTACACCTGGTGATTACATGGTTAGACTTGTTGGTCATGAAATAAAATCTGTCCGCTGTATATTCAGATCAACTGAAGGAACTGCGCCACACTGAAAGGGATCTCTGACAGAACAGGTACGTTGTATGTTTCAGCGGTTGTAAAAATGATAGCAGAGACAACTAGTGGCCATCATCTATAAACGGAGCATCCATGCTTAGAGGCAGTATACCTCTATAAATCAGTTGTTGGGCGGCGTGGGAGCAACTCCAGCAGCAAGGACGGCTGCTTTCACACGATGGAGGCATTTCGCTGTCTGCTGAGGAAAATGCTAGAGCCTGCACGATTCTTCACTCTACTACTCCGTCAGGATTCTTGAGCTGTTCTTTCTCGCGACTAAGATTCGTTGTAGAGACGGAGGAGGTTAAATCAGGAGTACGTGTGGGGGAGGGAAGACAAGTACGTGTAACGGTTCCAGCGAACCGCTCTCGCGCCCGCGGCTGCTCTTTTACGTGCGCAGAGCAAAGGCGCCACGAGATCTGAAGACTACGTTTCCCGAGGTGCATGGCGTGCGCCGCGCCTGCGCACCAGCTCGCCACCAGCGGGGAGGGCTTGCGCGTTCTCGTGCGGTGATGGCGGTGCGTGGACGCGCGGCGGCGGTAGCAGCAGCAGCAATGGCTGCTGTGGATCGGCGGCTGCCGAGTCTCGATGATTTCGCGGGGCAGAGCTGGAGTGCCTGGGTGGAGAGAGCTGGGCCGCCTGCTGCCGAGACAGGTGAGCGCGCCTGACCCGCTCGTTAACCCGTAGACGGCGGGAGGCGGCTAGGGAAAGCAGGGAACACTCCGTCGCCGTTTCTGCTGCCGCCGCCGCGCTTCCTCCCTCAATCCCTCCCTTCCTCCGCCCGCCCCAAACAAAGGAGCCGCCGGGTCCTAGCGCCGCCGAGTTTCTAGCCTGATGTGTGTTTCCTCCTGCTACTAAAACCAGATTCCCTGGAATCTCCCATGTCCCTGATTGGATGCTCTCTTCCATCCCTGGTCGAACCAGGGTGCATACTGGGACTTTCATGAAACCTGTCAGGATCCTTTTTTTCCAGTGAATTCCACGTATACGTCAGTTCCCGTGTGATTGTGACTCTCGACCTTATGTTGATCCCTTTCCTCCTAAGTATGGTTTATTAAGCCATATTCAGAACGTTCCATAGACTTTTTAATGTCTTCTATTTTTGGAGCCACTCTTATCTCTGAAATCCCTTATATTATTGTCACTATCATTATCCTCCAATTTAGGATCCCAGAGCTCTCGGTTTGACCTGTGATCCTTGAGTTCTTATTGTCTGCCTTTTTTTCATTGGCGAGTTCTTCCTTTTCACTTGTATATATTACTTTTTTTCTAGTTTTGTTAAAAGCTGTGCAGAAAATTAAGAGGCCATTATGATACCACAGGCTTTCTTGATTTTCTGATACTCTGGATATCATGACATCTTCTGGATGATCATGTTCTTTCTCTCTCCCTGCAAATTTTTACAATTGGCCTTTGAACTCTTAACAACCTCTGTTCCCCTATTTTTCTTGATCTTTAAATCACATCAAATCTCAGCCACTGCCTTTAAAATATCACCAGCAGTCTATATTGGGTGCTGTTCGACCAACTGTGTTGTATGTCTGGATTTCCTTTTCTTCAAGTTGTTCCATTTCTGTTTAGATCTTTTCCTAGGCCACTAAAATGGGTCCCGCCCATTCATCTGCTTTGTGTTCCTTGCACCTTCTTCTTCTCCCCCCCCCCCCTCGCCATACTAAAGCTGACTTTGCACTGCTGCTGACCTGGCCACTAAATTTCCCATCCACTAGAATTTCCAATCCCCCTCCGCTTCAGAATAGTGAATCTTCCTCCTTTATATCCAGATCCAACCTCTCCATGGTTTTTCTGCTCAGTTCTGTTTTGTGCCTTGCTGTGTTTGCCCTCTCTTTCCAAGGGGATGGTGGTGTCTGTGTATGGAGAGGGTGGGTGAAAGTATTGGCCCAGTGAAGCCTTTGCCCTTGTAATGCCAGAAATTGTTCAGGAGCACCTCCCTAGAATGTTTGACTTTCTCAAGTGCAGCCTGACAACAGACTCCAGAAGGGGCGGCGAGACTCAGCGGAGCTGTCCCCGGTGATGCTTTTTATATTGAGTTTCTCCCTTCCCCCTCCATTCTCTTCCCTTTGCGCTTGATATAGTTTGCGCTTGGTATGTTTCCTGATCTACTTCCAGCTCCAGCAGAGTTTGCATAATAATGCTGGGGGGGGGGGGTGTTTCCAGGGATTTTGAAGCAGGTTGTACATTTTCCTTTGGAAACCGCTTCCATTGCAGTCTTAAATGGACCATTTCATTTATTTCTTGCCTATAGATATGAAATGAATGATCCCATAAGGGAGGAAAGCTTGCTTGGATTTCACCTTTCGCCCCTACTTTGTCCCTGACAGGTTTCAGTGTGGGAATCTAGGTAGGTGGGTGGATCGTCCCTTCCTGTTACATTTTTGAGAAATCAATGATTCTTTTTTGGATGTCAGAGCAAAAATAAAGATGTAAACGATTTTGGATTTTTGCTTTGTGTCTTGATGGTGAATCAGTTGATGTTTTCTAACAGGTATATCTTGTCTTCGGGAGGGCACCATGTGGTGTGCATTTGATTAGATGCAAGTGGAATATTGTGCCATGGTTAAGGCAGGGGAGTCAGGACTTTGAGAAGCAGCTCTGTTACTTGCTCACACTGTTAATTTTGAGTCCGAGTGGCTGCTTTTGCCTTGTTTCCCTCCATTTGTAGCATTTGACCTACTGTCCCAGAGGCTGGTGGGTATTACATGATGGAAAGTGATGCCCAGGTGGAAAGAGTTAAGGAAAGGATTAGTTCTGAAACCCATGTGTTTGATTTCTTATGTACATGTTGGGATTAAGTTACAAGCCGTATTATTCTCGCCTGTACTAGCAGCATAATAAGAAAATACTCCTGCTGTAATGAAAAGCTTATAAATATTAACGTGTTTCCAGGACAAGCTATTCTAGTTTAGATCATGACACGAGTGATAATTTGGCATCAGCAAGTGTTTGGTTTCAGCAGCTGAAATACAGTGGATTCTGTTTAACTTAGAATTTGGGTCTTTCATTTTAAAGTCCATCTCAGTGTTTCTGTGTTTGCATTCCTGACTAGCAGAGTAGAGATAACGTATGCAAAAGGTAGCAGAAGAAAGAGAGAGAGATGGAGAATGTGTCCTCTTATCCTTTACCATGCAAGTGTATTCTCTTGAGTGTGCGTGTGCACACATGCGCATACAGAATTCTGGTGGACTGTGCAATTTGAATGCTTTCCTTTGAAATGAAAAATAAGCGTTTTGAAGTGCTTACTCTCGACAGGACTTGAGAGAGAGCCAGAGAGCCACATTTCTACCCTGTGGCCACATCTCTGTAATTTGCAAAGCAGTCCATGGATGGTGCTCTATGCCTGTCATTGTCTTCCAGCCACCTCTTGATTGATACAGATTGGCAGGACAATTCTGCTGAAACAGCAAGCAGTGGCGTCTGAGATTTAGAGAAGCCACTACTGTATGTTTTTAGAAGCTCTGGTACATCTGCCATATTTAATGGAGGTTGATTTGTAGGGATTCCTGTTCTCCTGGCAACTTTAAGAACTGCCATATTAGTCCTAGGAGAAGAACGATTGTCATCTCTCTCTCTCCCCCCCCCCCCCCCATTTCTGTGAAGCTTGCTGGATGACCTTGGGCAAGTCACACACTTAGCCCAACCATTTTCAGAGGATTGTTCTGAAGATAAAAATAGGGCAACTTCCACATAATCACCTCGCAAGCTCATGTGGAGGAAGAGTAGGATACAAATGTAATAATTATCATCATAATGAGATCAATCCCATGTAAGCGGAAGGCACTTTTCAAGAGTTTGAAGGGTTGGAAAAAGAAAAGCCTGGTCTGTGGCGTTTCGGGTGCCATTGTCTTGCCACACTATGTCTTACAGATCAACCTATTGAACTCTGTGTAACAACGTAATTGGCCTAGCAGTACATGGCAGATATGGAGAAGGTGAGATTGCGAACTTGCTAGAACAGGACTGGGGAATATGTGTTTCTCCATAGCACTAGTAAAAGATGGTGGGAGTTGTAGTTCCCTAGCATTTGGAAGACTACACAACTCCCAGCCCTGCAATATAATATTCAGTGGCTAAATTCCTTGCAGGACACTGTAAGTACTTTAAGGCTATAACTCTGATCATGTTCACTCTGTTGTGAGTCCTGTTAGGCACCCAGCATGAATTACATCTAAGTACGCACACTTAAAATCACACAGTAAGGGGGAAAGTGGATCTAAAGACATCTGGATGTGATAGGTTCTAATTAGTTTTGGTGAATGATCCCCAAAGTGTTGCTGATGGCAACTTTTGTTTTGTTTTTATCTACCAGGAGCTGAACTTGAAGAAAACAGTCGGAATGGGAGCAAGAAGCTGGATGCAATGACCCTTATCAAAGAAGGTAAGAACAGACTGAGCCATATGGTCTGACTTGAGCTGTAGAGTCTCTTGCTCTGAACGGGCTGTTCTGCATTTGTGAATGCTTTGGCGGGGGGGGGGGGCAGGGGCCCAGAGAAAAGGGCAGCTGGGACACTATTGTGTCTGCCTATCTGGAGTGGTAGCCCCAGCATTCTCACACAGCAGGTGATCCTTCACTCAGCCCATACAGACTTGTCATTTCTGCTAAAGAAAGCACTTCGATTTTTTTAATAGTGCAGTAGTGAGGTGTCCATAGTGAAAAGAGTGACTATCTTAGTGCAGTCTGTGGCCAGCTATAGTCTCTCTGGTTGTTAGATGAGCCAGGAAAAGAAGAGTTTGACTATGTAGGACCAACACAGAAATTGTGTTTCTGTGATTTAACAGAGACATTCTCAGTTCTGCTACACTGTGGATGGTAGCAGTGGCTAGCATTGTTCATTTGGTAGTGGCATTCTCACGGTTTCTCTTCTGCCCTTTCTGAAAGGTGGGTTCATAGGTTTTAGGCCTTGACCATGTCTTGGGGGTCTAGTGGAAGAAGACTCCTATAATTTATTTTATTCATTTATCTATGCACAAATAAAAAGCTTATATGTATCCCACTCTTCTCATCTTTTCATTACACTAACAACACTTAAAAGCCATCATAAACTGTAAGTTGTTTAAAATATAATACAATTGCAACAGTATAGTGATGGGCAGGGATTCTGAATTAGAATCAGGAAGTCACATTTGCAACAACACACTGCCAAACTTAATTTTGAATAAATTGTATTTTCCGTAGAGCATAAATAGAATTGTGAGTTTTGTTTTGAGTCCTGACATGGTCTTTTAGAACCCTTCCACAAACCAGATGATTCATTGCCAGGATTTAGAAAGAGCTTCAGGTTAATCAAAGCTATGATTCCTTATATGCACTCACTTTTTTTGTTTGGGAAATACTCCTGTTATGATTCTGTCAGCATAGTTTTAATTGTACGAAAACGGAAGGTTTCTGATCAGAGCCTTTGACTTCCCACCATATCCTGCACAAAGGCTGTCCTTTTGATTATTCTATATGATCTAGATCACTGGTTCTTAACCTTGGGTTACTCAGGAGTTTTGGACTGCAACTCCCAGAAGCCTTCACCACCAGCTGTCCTGACTGGGGTTTCTGGGGAGTTGCAGTTCAAAAACATCTGAGTAACAAAGGTTAAGAACCATTGATCTAGATGATGATGTATCTCTCCAGAAGGAAACCAAGACTTGGTGTGAAACAGGCTTGCAGAAAGATGGCTCCAAATGACTTGGGCAAATGTCTCAAGCTGCAAAGGGGAGCCCAAAATGTTACTGCCTCTTTTCCATTGTAGGCATTCTTTCCTGATCTTCAGTATCAATCATGCAAAGCCAGCAACAAAATGTGTTCATCAGGTCATCCCAAGTGAATGTTACTGAGTGTAATTCCCTGAAGAAATTTTGCCAGAAAGAATAAACTTCCATTCCACCCTTCTCCAACCTAGGGCTCACCAGACAAGTAGGACTACAACAGCCTGAGTTAGTAGGCAATTGAGGCCCATAGACATTGTAGTCTAATATACCTTGCAGATACTTCTCCACATTCTAATTTCTCAATGTTAATAGTTAGGAAAATATACTTTGTGTAATCATTTGGCGTACTCAAATGAGATATTGGAAGAATCTGCTCTTGTGTGTTGTCTTCCTGAGGGATGTGCCATTTTTAGATGGGGTAGAAGTGGTGGTGATGGTGGTGGGGAACATGTATTGGCAGAAAAGAAGTGTTGACTTCTATAATAATGTCTTGTGGATTTTTGTATGTTCACCTGTCATTTTCCTAAATTGAGCCATTCCCTTTCTAAACCCATCATAAAGACCCCCTTCTGTTTCTCTATAGCAGAGCTCTTGGAAATGTGAACTGCTGCCCGTTCTTCTTGCTGAACTTCTAGATCAGAGTTTTCAGAGGAGCTTCTGCTCTTCCTTCTGCCCTCCTTTTTTCTCTCAATCCAAAGAAGTCAAGCCCTCAGGCTTTCTGTTGTTAGTTGAGTATCATCACTCCATGCTCTTTGGCTGCTTTCCTCTGCCCTCCCTGCCCTTTTGGCCTAGGTCTTTTCATTACTTCCCAGTCTGTCTGTGGCCCTTTGTTTTCATTTTCTGCCATCCCCCCCCCAAGCTGTACTGGGAGGTGGAGCTGCTTGATGTCAAAGTTTATAGAGTTTATAGCAGTGTCTTAATAGCCCGCCACCCAAAACCATAGCCAGTGGGTCAGGCATCTTTTTGTTTGTCTTGGGCCTGAGAGGAATAGGCTGTTTCAGAACCACTGTGTTGGTTGTGGGAAGCTATAATCCTCAGAGACTAACTTTGCTAAACAAGGCATCCATTTTGGAAGGTAAGTTTTGATGCTTGTTGTGTGTCAAAATAATCATGCACACATTAGCATCCAAATATCTGTTGTTGGATTGCCAACCGTCTGGTTTCCCAGCTCGTATCAAAGTTCTCCCCTGAGCTAGATAATAGAACCTATGTTTTAAATGTGTAAAGGCCTGGATTTTATCCCCGGCACTTCTAGATCTTGGGCATTGTGGGGCGGAGGGCTGCAGCTTCCAGAATGCCCCATATTGTGACTGGCTACATTGGCAGAGGGATTCTGGGTGTTGTAGTCCTAAGAATAACATGTCCAAGCTGAGCATTTGTGGTCGGATGGCCAACAGAATAGAGAGCATCTGGCTAGATTAACCACTAATCTTGACTCAGTACAGAACTCAGAAGAGTTACTTTTTTGCATTACTCCCTGAATCCTTCAGCCAACATGGCTAAGAGCTGGAGATTTCTGGGAGTTGTAGTCCAACAACTAATTTTTCTGGATTCATAGGTGGGTAACATTGCCAGGAAAGGCCTCTCTCTGGAAACTCCTTGTATGAGCAAGTGAACGAGACACTTTAGTAAACATGACTTCCTTGACCTTTAAGGCAGGCGGCTTGGAAGTACTGTTGTTTTGCATTTACAAAACAGGCTGAAAGTGTGACACATGTTCCATGCCACCCACTAGACATGGCAGAAGTGCAACATGGACTTCTTAGCTCCCTAGTCCATTTCCTCTCCTTATACAACTCACTGCCAACAGAGGTTGTGCCTTTCTTTTTGTCTTGGTCAGCACAAATGGGTTTGATTGACGTGAAGAACTGACAGAGTTATACAGGGCTCCTCCAGGGGCACACTCTCATCACTCGCATCTCTTGTCCTTTCAGACATGTCTATCTTTGGTCACTGCCCTGCTCATGATGAGTTCTACCTGGTGGTGTGTAACCATTGTGGCCAAGTGGTCAAACCTCAAGCCTTTCAGAAGCACTGCGGTAAGCTAGGCAGCCAACATGCCAATTGAATGTCTGTGGCCTCTCAGGGAGAGCTGTGGGTAGGGCTGCTTGCTCCCACCTCAGGCAGCCTCTGTGTGAAAGGCCCTTGTCTTGGTCTTCTCCTGAAAAATCGGGGAAAGGTCTTCCTGCCTTAAACCACTTCTTTGTGAATAAGAAAACTCAGACCATGGGATAGTTCTGCTCTCAGAATCCCAAATTCCGGGAGTTATGATCAAAAAAGGGAACCAAGCTTTGGTTAAATTCATGGGAAGACAGTAGCCTGTGAGGCGAATGACAAATTTTGGTCATGTTAGTATCATTTCAATAGGTATGTTTTGTTAGTGGTGTTTTGAGAATGAATATAGGGAGGCAGTTGGTAAATGGGCAGAGTCATGCACATCTGAATGGTGAGATATGTGAACTGCAACAAACTGCATCTTAATGGAACCTCCTAATTCTGTGGTAAACCAGCTAATTTACGTGTCAGGAATTTCTGAGTTGACATTTCTGTAGTTTTCCCATCTTCAATCTGGAGCTTTAAATACATGTTATGGACTGCAAACTCTGCCCTCCCTGAAATTCCCTATTGAGGGAGGATAAGCTGGCAACTTGCTGTGAAAGGGGTTATTTAGTTTGGTGTCTGGCTGGAGTGTTTTTAAACTGTGTTTTCAATTTGGTATGATGTATATGTTTTAATTGCATTTCTTCTATGTAACTGTAAACTGGTTTGAATCTCTTTTTAAAAATAAGCTGGGGGGGGGGAGAGCGAGAGATATAGATTCATAGCAAATGCAGCAGCCATGCTGGATGGGGGAGGATGGAAGTTGTATAATGACAGATCTGTAAGGTGTCAGGCTGAAGACTGTTGCTCTTGTTAAAAGACATCAAAGACTTCTGGCTAAGAACCATAAACATTTAGGGTGAACATTGCTGGTATCGATGAACACACATGCAACCTCAGTATCTCTACTATACTTCTTGCCATGTGGACCGTTCTGAGATAGTCTTTTCCTCATGCATGTGCAGACATGCAGCCAGGGAAATCTAATGTAGGAAATCTCCTTTATCTACTTCTAAACCTTTTCCTACGGCTTTGTGCCTTCAGAGGAAATCATGATTTTGGTGGTATTGTCCATCCATAACTGTCAACAAAAGAGGTAGCTGAGCAGAAAGCAAAAGAGACCAAAAGTCAAGATGGGATAGAGTTGCATTTTGTTGGGGGGAGGGGTTGGCAGTGAGGTGTGAGCAGGTGCATAAGCTGATGTCATTTCTTCATGACTACACTTTGAAGGTACATGATACTGCAATCTGGCTGAGGCAAAGCACATCTGGTACTGGTTCTTGCCTGAATGGGAATCCTATGCACATTATTTTACATACTATTGCAGAAAAAAGAAGAGTGAGAAATATTTCTGGGGTTTTTTGTTGTTGTTGTTGATTTCCTCTGAGGTCTTGTGAATCAGGTCTTGAGGAGTAGAATAGCGACACACATATGTTGCTGGTGGCAACTGCTGAGAGTAAAGTGATTCCCAGTGTTTCTGATTGCCCCTCTGGACTTAAGGCCTGTGTCCTGGTTGATTGGCTCTGGATAGGTTATATCCTCTCTATTTTGTAGGAGAGAACAATTGTGTGTGTGAGAGAGTAGTTCTTGTTTTTGGATAAAACTGTTTATGACAGGTCTTGGAGGGTGTCCTCACAATACGACCTGGTGCTACAATGGGCTGAAGAAAGTGTTAGCTCAAACAGTACATGGCTTGATAAATTGGAGAATGCCTGAAGACTTAGTGAATAACACAACCTATTCTGGATCCTGCTACTAACTCTCATCAAGCAATTTCCGATGGAGACAGAAGAATGGGGTGCCAGTTTGATTAGAAGAAAGGATTCCTGAAATCTTGGGTGTCTTTTTTTTGGTGGGGGTGGGTGAGTATCTAAAATATGGTATTTAAAACCTAAGCAGACTATAAACCATTTTTAAAAGAAAGAGCACAAGATATAAAATGGCAGAAGGAGGAAGTATTGGTTTAAGGTTAACAGATTTATTTCAGTGTGGTCTACTTCTTCAGACAAACATAAACTAACACAGCTACCTGTCAGAAAACAGATCTAAAGACATCCCAGATTATTCATTAAAGTAAAATGCAGAAATAAGGTGGGTCTGCATTTAATCTTTTGACTTGGGCATGTTGTCTTTAGATTTGCAAGGAAGATTGGGGTCAACAGGCCAAACCAGGTAGCACTTTGATGTTGCTCACTATGTTTTTAAACCTCTGTAGATCTTTCAAAATTTTGTTTTGCCGTCTTTTGTTAATGGCTGGTAAAGGAGGATGGGGTTTTGGAGAACAGTTGGGAACAGCAAGTATACCAATGCAGAATGACAAATGCTGGTGGTATAATAACATGTTTACTTAAATAAAAGGTATTCCTGGTTACTGGGTTGCTGTTGGAACCGCCCAGTACTGGACTCAAAGTCTATTTCCTGCAAATTGCAGTACAAGGACTATCTTACAAGTTCTTTGCAGTGGCTAGTCACTTGCAAGCTCCTTGGTTAATTGTGTCTTTAACCCCTACTTAGAGAGACGACATGGACCTCTCAACAAACTCTATGGCCGGGTGCAGTCCTCTTCAAATTTACAGAAGTTCCATGCAGTCAATGGACGATTCCTCGGCAGTGGGGGTCATGGATCCACCAAGTCTTGGCGGGAAAAAAACCAGAGCTCCTTCAGTCAAGCCCAGCACATGACAGAGAGGACAGATAAGATGCCAAAGGACAACCTCTGGTAAGAGAGGTTGCTTTGTTGGTAAGGAATGTTTCTGAACTGGACTGGAGAGAACAACTCAAGCAACCCTTCTTAGACTAGGAAAAAGGAGCACCTCAACTCTGCTCCCTCCAATGGAGTGGTAGAAAGAAAACAACCCCTTTTGAGGCACGGGTGCAACCTATTGCAGTTCAACCCTCCCCCCCCCCCGGAAAACCTGGAAAGTTGTACACAGCTCAGGGGATTACATATATCCTTTATTTTCCCTTTTTTTCCTTCAGAATAGAAAAAATAAGTTCTATATTTACCTTTAGATGTTCAGAGAACTATGTGGAGTGTGTGTATGGATGTTTTTCATCATCCTAATTGCTATGGGTGGATCTGGATGAATCTCATTGTTATGAAATTATTTTTAAGTGCAATTTTGAAAAAGAAAAGAGCATTGGCTTTCGATGTATTCTGCCAGATCCCATTGTGGTGTGGTTTTGATGGGGAGAGGGATTTGCCTCTTCCTGTAGCCTCATCAGCACTCCAAATTGTAAAAGAGAAGATGCAAGAATAAAATATACACATTTATTTAATTTTGAGATTAGAATCTTTTACTAAGGTAACTGCAGGAATTTCTAGAGTTTCATGAAGACATACTTTGTAATCATGGCAGACATCCTTTGGCTACTGATGGCTCATACTTACTGGTGTGCTTGTGGAAAATGGACTCGTGGTGCTCCAAGATTTATTTTTCTTCCATCTCTGTCTTTTTGTTGACGATGAAGCTGAACTGGGAACTGTTAGGTGTGATACTGAAAATGCATGTGAGATTTGGCCATTCATCCCTCCCATGTTTTCTAGATTCCTATTGCATCACATGTAGGAATTGATATTCATGTCTTTTTTTCTTTCTCCTTTATATCCTCTTTGATTCCTTTATGGTTAGGTGACTTCGGGGTACAGCATTCAGATACTTGGAGTGGCAGTCTAATCTTCTTTTGTGTTCCTTGTTGACACTGTTACTACAAAGCAGAAAGCAACTTTTCACACACAGCTGCTCAGGGGTGTTTGAGTTGGAACGCCAGCTGTACTGTTGGCTTTTACAAGGCCTCCAGGTGCTTTTCCCAGGAATTCAGATAAAATAAAATCTGATTCAATGGAAAGACAAGAGAATAACTTTGGCCAAGCGAAGTGGGAGATCAAGAATTCTTGCACCTGTTTTGACATAAAATGTTATTCCCCTGCAGCTTGTTTGTGCCTGTCGTGAACCTTGAGAAGATTCCCAGCCTCCCAAAGTCAGATGGAGAGGGAGTCAAGGTGCCCCCCAAACCTCCTGATTCTACTGTCCCCAGACAGTCTTCTGCCAGCTCAAAAGAGAACCCGGGGAAGCCCTCCACTGTCGTACCACCAAAAGAACCCGCAACATCATCCAAAGGAGGCGGCAGTTCCACCATGCCTGCTGATGGCTTCAGCAGGAAACTGGAGAATGCTCCCACTTTGAGTGAGAAAGAGCTGGGTGCTGTGAAAACTCTGAAGAAGATGCCCCGTGAGTCCCATTTTTCTTATTCTATGTCCTTGTACGTGGTGGTTCTGGGGCCAGTAGGCAAGGCTCTAGGGACCTGCTGTTCTGATCCATTCCATAAAGGGGTCTTTCAAGCTATTGGAACTATAAGAGTAAAGGCTGGTAATATTTCTTCACACAGCATTGTTTTACAGTATTTGCCAATTAGGAGTTTGGGTGTCTAGGCATGCTGTAGTTATGTGTTGTCTGACATATGATGACCTTATGAATGAGTAAACTCCAAAACCTCCTGTCCTCAACAGCCCTGTTTAGCGCTGTCAGACTCAGGCCTGTTGCTTCCTTTACGGAGTCAATCCATCTCATGTTCGGTCTTCCTTTTTTCCTGCTGCCTTCAACTTTTCCTAGCACTGTTGTCTTTTTCATTGATCACATGAAATTTAACATTCCTTGACTCTGTACTGGGACACTCTTTGCGTTGATCTCCTGTTTGTGCTAAGCAAGATTGGATGGAGACCCTGTGTAACTCTGTACTTCTTGAAAGGTAGAAGAGAACTGAGCAGGAGAAGATTCCAGCTTACAACTTCATAGTATCATCCCAAGTGTATTTCTCTGCTTGCTCATTTTGTAAAAGAAAAGAGGCCGTATTAGGAATTGAAGGTATGCACCAAAGCACCCTTCTGTGTGACTGACTGGCCATTCATCAGAGTTGTGCACTGAAAAGGAGCAGGCAGACACTGTGTAGTAGAGCTGCTTCCACCCAGCCGCCCCGCTGGTCTAAAAAGATTGCATGATACTTTTTTACAATTATGCTTTGTGTGGGATGTTCAAGAGGGAAGTGGGTTCATAAGGGCTGTTCAAACCTTCAAGTTTGCTTAAGCAGGGTTGTGGTGGGTGGGCATTAGAAAGGCCTTTCTTGCATGTTCTTTTTGTTTCCAATCGCAAAAGATTTTACTTATCAACACAATATATTTATTATTCATTTATTTAATCAATTGTCACACTTATATTGTGCCTTTCCTGCAATGAGAACAGGTTGGTGTTCCTGGTTCTTCACTTCCCAACATGCTGTTCACAACAACCCTGTGAAGTAGAACAGACTGAGAGTCACAGTGACTTTTGTAGCTCATTGGGAACTTGAAGGTAGATCTGTGAACTCCCACTCACATTCCAGCCTCTGTGTCACACTGGATCTCACTATTTTGGCCACAGTTCCAGATCTGAATGAGAAGAGTGCCCTTCAGATCTGCAGTGTTGCCCAGAAACAGTGCTGCATAAGTGGAGGCTGCCTCAACATGAAGCAAAATGCAGCAAGAAAATAAATGTTGTGCAAATTTTGATAAGTTGTGCAAAACTGTTTTCAACATTGCCTCTGCTGACCTGCCAGTAAGAGTTGGAATTTTTTTAAAAACAGAGGCATTTTAAAGAAAGACTTGACTCAAAGAATAGAATAGAAGCTGAAACACAGGGAGGAAAGACATGTAATCTGGCACCAGAATGAGTGATGGGACTGTGTGTGTTGAAGTTAGCTTTTCCTTTTGCATCTAATTCTGTGTTTGTCCCTGCAGGGAAAGAATGCGATTTAAACAGACAGTGTGGGGTGGTGAACCCAGAAACCAAGAAGGTTTGCACTCGATTACTAACCTGCAAGGTATAATGTTACATATGAACCTGCTTGGTGTGGGTGTGATGGAGTGGGAAAGAGAATAAAAGAGTATGAGAAGAAGCATTTCCTCACTCCTCCTTGCAGAGCCCTGGTGGTATATTTGCCATGTCTCTTCAACAGGTCTGTCTCCTTTGGCTTTAACGCTGGGTCACAATAGGGAAAATTATCAGGCAAAGTTTGCCAGTTTATCTCAATGCTGGGAGATGTTTCATCTGCTTAAGAGACATGGAAGTAGAATTCCAAATGTGCTGAGTAGTCCCATGTTTTATAGAGTTGCACACCTCTAGCTGGAGTGTCCATATTTTCCACAATGTTTCTGACAGGCCTTCCTGTATAGCCACTTGCCTGTTCTGAACTTTGGCTCAGTTCTGGGTGACAGTGACCCTTTGTACAGTTCATGCATGTTCCTGAGCTTGATCGGCTGGCTGTTCTTTTCTGAAGGGGTTTGAATTATTGGGAACAAGCTTTTGAGGAAAGAATTCCCATTTCTCTGCAGCCAGAGGTGTGTGTGCCTCTGTGAAGCCTGCCTTCCCACTGTGCCATAGAATTAGAGTTGTAGTGCTCTTGTTCACTATCGGTTCTGTCCCATTTCCTCCTTGAAGGAAATTTCAGAAGATGGCTCTTGATTCTAATTGAGACCTCCAATGCATTGTTTCCCCCACCCCCTCAACAGCTGGTGCCATTTTCAGCCTACACTCATAGTTAAGAAGTTTCTGCTAATGTTCAGCCAAAATTTACCCTCCTGCAATGTGACCCAGTTAGATGTAATGTTGTACTCTGGGTCAGCAAAGGATAAGTCTTTGCTCTGTTCAGTGTAACAATGGATATATGCCAATACATCTGTCTACCTGCTAAGTGGCTATGTGTTAGATGGCTGTTAAAGTGGGAGGGGAGGACAGGAGGAAGCCCAGTGCAACAGCTTATGGATCTGGAAACTATAGGTTAGGTCAGTAGAAGAGGTTCTTGGGATGCAAAGTATCACTTGGTTCCATGCCACAGGATATCAGAGTTTAAATAGTCTCATCTCCAGCTGCTTATTGCAACATATCTAAAGGACAGCAGAATGTAGCATGCTTATAGAGTCTCTATCCACGGAGGCAGTATGTCGCTGCATACCATTTGCTAGAAAGCAACAATAACAGATAGTGGTCTGTTCAAACTGTTGAAACTCTTCAGCTCCCCAGGGATATCTGGCTCAGTACTGTGGGAAACAGCAAGATGGATGTGATGAGTGTTTGTTTTAGCAAACATCTGGATCCATAGGTTGTTATGCAGACTTCACCAGTAAAAATATGGCTTCTGCTGCTCTTTGGGCCTATAGTTTCCAGCTACTCCCCATGTACAGCATAGTGGGAGAGCAGTGCAAGGAATGTAGAAACATCCTCTGTCCCTTCCTGGTGTGTTTGACAAAAGAGTACTCCAAAAGCTCAACAATTGAATTAGATCAGAGCTCCCCTAGCCCTCTCCTGGAGCATAATCCATTGGAAGAGTCTTTTGTGCAAGCCCATTAAATAAATCAAGAGTTGAGCAACAGCCCTGCCTTGCCCCTCCTCCTCATGAGGCCAGCAGCTTGTGCAGGAGAGTTTCGCAGCAGAGGCTGTGGCTCCTGGTCGTTTTCTGAATGGGGACCAAGCATCTTTGGCAGGTGGATGGCAATGTGGACTGCAGCCTTGGCCAGCATGACAGAATTCAGATGTTGACAGGTTGGACGGGCATACATTCTCTCTCCCTGCTTTAATGTGCTATGCATTGTACATTAATATTTGGCCAATTTTATTGCAGAATCCTTTTTAATATAGGCTTAAGTGGGGGATGGGCAACTTGTGGTTCTCCAGATGTTGAACTTCAGGTCCCTCCAGCTCTGGGCTGTATATCCTGTAGCCAGGGATCCATTAACGTCTGGAGAGCTATATGTTGCCCACTTCTAGGATCCACAGGTTTTCTTGTCTGGTTGCCCATTTAATGCCTGTTTGTGAGCCAAACACTTAAACATTTGCGAATTAAAAGTATCACCGTCTTCTCACAGAATTGTACCACTCTAGCATTCAAGTAGGGAATTTATTTCATGCAAGTCAGATTGCGCAAGAGACTTTGCCTTTGCTCAGAGAAGGCTTGGGAACAGACTTTCTATTTCAGGTGGTAGGTTTGTCATACTCGTCCTGCGGAAACGTGAGCAGGACTCAGCTGATGCCTTTGTCCCATTTCTCTCACCTGTGCCCTAGATCCATTCTGTGCATCAGCGTCGCGAAGTGCAGGGGCGTGCCAAAGACTTTGATGTCTTAGTGGCTGAGCTGAAGGCTAGTGCCCGGAAGGGGGAGCCCCCCAAAGACAAGAGCCCCGGGAGGAAAGAAGTGGCCCCTGAACGACTCTCGCAGGACTCTGCTTCACTGTCACAGACGTCGCTGGCCCTGCCCAATACTTCGCCTTGCCGTCTGAAGCAACCGTCCTCCCACTGTGCACTTTCCAGGTAAAGCCAGAGGGTTTGACTGTGGTGCTCTAAGGTACAAACTGCCTTGCTCACTTGTGGATGCCAGGAGGGGAGAGTCTTTAGTTACTTCATAGGAGTGGTTTCTTTGCAAAGTAGAGCTGGGAAAAGTTACTTTCTGGACCATGGTTCACAGGACCTCTCAGCCAACCTTCCTACTTCCTAGCTGTGGATGTGGTGGTGAGGGATGCAAGAGGGAGAAGGAAAGTGAGACTAGGAAGGAGGGAGAGGTGGGGAGAGCAGTGATATTGATAGTTCTCTTGGTTTCTGTTGCAAACCCAATAAATGCCTGCCTTGGGGACCTCAACCTTGTTATCTTTCTCTCTTGCATTTAGGTCTCGGGTTTCCTCAGAGAGCGACCCTGATGATCTGCCTGTCACCTCTGGAGAAGTTGACCACCAGCTCTATTCTTTCCCAGTGCCCAAGAGTGCTGGAAGGGCTTCCAGTGAAGAGAGTGAAGATGATGCAGTGGAGGATTCCCGCAAGTTGGACTGCCATTATGCAACACGACCACCGCGTCCCCAGGCAGTAAGTGGCACACTGACACACACACACACACACACCCATGCTGTTCTAGGGATTTGAACCCTCCCTGTCCTTGAGAGGAGATGATCACCCCAAAGTTTGCAAGAGGAATGCCACGGGTAGTGGAAGGTTCAACCCTCTTGCAGGCACAAAGCCACCTTCTCCAATGTCTGCCCACCAGCCTGTCTGGTTCGTCTCACCTAGTACTTTGGGTTCTAAAAGCAGCATTCCAGGATTTCCCCAGGCATGTACTTTAACTGGATAACAGTGATTAAATCCAGGTGCTTATATGTGGAAAATTTATACTGTACTACTGAATTACATGTGGGGTGTAGACTAAATTAGTTGCCTTTTAGTCCTGCTGAAATCAGTTGGATGAGTTCAGTTCACTTATTCTGGATCAATCTTCGTTGTATTTTAGATCACTTTTTCTCCATGTTGTTGCTCAAAAATGGGTGAGATGATGCGTCAGTATTCGCAGGGTACCATTGCCAGCCCCGTAGGATTGCAGGAGATGCTCCTTGCACAATTTTGTATTCCTAACACTTTTATCTTCACTCCCCACCCCCCCAACGTCTCCCTTTTCACCTTCCTAAACAGTTCTGCACTTTTGGAAGTAGGCTGGTGAGCCCGGGGTGTTACATGTTCAGTAGACGGATGGATCGATTCTGCTCTGCACTCAGTTCTATGCTGCAGAGACATCTCAGTTCACACATGTGGAAGTAAGTTATTCTAGGGAGATGGTAGATGAATTGCGGTATTAATTGATGCACTTTAATACTCTTGCACACAGCTACAGACATCATTGTGTATGTGCTAGGAGATTACTTTTCTACCTGTATAAAGGACAGTGTCATTTCTGGATCATATGGTGGTGTAATTTCAAGTGCTTGTTGAAACAATCAATGACTTAACAGTGCCAGTTCCTACTCTGCATGGCACCTCATGTTTATCTAGGGGGAAATGAACTAAAGAAATATGAAGACATGGTACATACAGTCTTATCTCTTTGTTTCTGTTACAAGAGGTAATTGTGGCCATTTATTTCACTAAATGTTTGCAAAGCACTCAGTTTAGTTTGAAAAAAAGGCTTTCTGGAGTCTTGAAATGTCCCGTGAAGACAAACGCCTTCTAGCTCCTTCGGTGCAATTGTCTTGTTGCTGGCAATATGATAGAGGATTCTATTGCAACACCCAGTGCTAGCTCAAAAGGGACCTCTGCCACACTGCAAACATCTTTCCTCTTATTTTGCATTTGACCCCTCCTCCAGTCACTGATGGGGGATGCTTTTTGCATGGTGTGAAAATATGCATTAATTGCATCCCCATCCATGGTTTTGATTTAACTGAACATCACATCTCCAGCTGACTGTCAGACTTGTTCTAAGCACAGGGAGAATGTGTGTGTGTGTGTGTGGGTTGCAACCAGTAGCATCTTAATTGGAAACTGGTGCCAACTGTCCTTGGGAAACTACCACAAAGTCATAGCATGTACCCAAAGTCCAGAAACATTTCTCTTCCTGGGAGTCTTCTTATCAGAGCAGACACAGTGGAACAGTGAGCTGCTATCTTGTAAATGCTTGCCAAAATTAAATTTCATGTAATTCAGTGGCACTTATTTGCAAACAAACAAGCTTAAATTACAAGTTGTGCAGCTGTAGTTGTAGCTGGAGAATGGCCACTGTATTAAGTGCATGCTGAAGTCTGGATGGGGGGAGTATACAGCAGAAGCACAAACATGGTATTCAGCTGAAACTTATACAGTGGTGCCTCACATTACGATGTTAATTCGTTCCAGCAAAATCGCTGTAGAACGAAAACATCGTAAAGTGATTTTTAAAAGCCCATAGAAACGCATTAAAACCCGATTAATGCGTTCCTATGGGCTTGAAACTCACTGTCCAGCGAAGATCCTCCATAGCGTGGCCATTTTTGCTGCCCATGCAGCGAGGAATCCGTCCTAGAAAACAGCGGCTGGCCATTTTTTTAACCTGGCGGCCATTTTGAAACCGCCGATCAGCTGTGCGAAAATCGTCGTTTTATTTATTTATTTTATTTTATTTTATTTTATTTTATTTTATTTATACACTACCCAAAGGTCTCTGGGTGGCTTACAACAATTAAATACAATACAATTTAGAACAATTAAAATACAATTAAAATATATATAAAAATTGCCATCGGACCCACAGCTGCTATTATTATTATTATTATTATTATTATTATTATTATTATTATTATTATTATTATTATTATTATTATTATTATTATTATTATTATTTTGCGATAATCGGTTGGCGAAGCAGGGAACCGATCATCGCAAAGCGAAAAAACCCCATAGGAAACATCGTTTTGCAATCGCAAAAACTTCGTCGTTATGCGATTTCGTCGTAAAACGAAGCACTCGTCTTGCGAGGCACCACTGTATGTTAGTGTCACTGGACACTCCTCCTGCATATATGTTTAGGGACTGACACATGACAGATACATAAGTATATAATATTAACTAACGTGTTTAAACTGTTCAGTGATTGTAGTTCTCTGGTAATGTCTGAAAGAATGACAGTAAAATAGGTTATCTTAAAGCAATATAAAACCACCAGCAATATGCATAAAACAAATGGTAAAACTATCAGCATGAATAAAAGAGGAAAAAGCAGAGTAAAAAACAGTAACAAGCATTTTTACAAATACTTTGGAGAACAGAAAGTGTCTGGCCTGGTACTGAAAAGGCCATAATGTAGACACGAGGCAAACTCCTCTGAGGAGGGAATGCCATAGATGAGGCACCAGCACTTGCAAGGCTATTCTTTCAGCGGCTCATGTTGCCTTGTCTGTTGGAAGCTCCTAAAGATGGGCCTCCAATGGTGCCTTTACAGTCTAGGGAGGTAAATGGATTCAGAAATGGGAAACACCCATTTTTGGACTCTACCAGTCATCCAAACAGAGGGTTTCAGTCCTGGAAGAAGGTTGGGATATAGAATATATAGAGATGCATGTGTGTCTGCATGTGCACATTTGTCTACACACACACACACGCACGCACGCACGCACGCACGCACGCACTCTCTCTCTCTCTCTCTCTCTCTCTCTCTCTCTCTCTCACACACACACACACACACACACACACACACACACACACTCATTAGCTTGGTGGGTCAGGTTATGGTTGTGGTGGAAGATACTGTATGTGAAACTTGTCACTTGTGGTGAGTTCATCTTTATTGCAACAGCGTTCCACACAAGACTTCCTCAGGCACTAGAAAGGTTTATGTTTATTGCATTTTCCCCATTGCAATCTCTTCAGTAGAAGTGAAGTGTCCAGAGAAGAGACATCTGGATCCTTGGCAACAGTTGATGGTCAATTTATCATGGAGATCAGGGCCAGGGGGTGGGGGTGGGGGGAGAAGCTAGACTGGCCCTTCCAGCCAGATCTTATGCATCTTCACTCAGAAGTGAGGCTTACTGAGATCAGTGTGGAATTTATTCCAAAGTAAGTACACCTAGGGTTGCCACCAAAACCAGTGTTTAGAACTAGTACCAATAAATGTGACATGTCTATATAGACAATATTTTTAGCTCTTACTAGGTGCACAGATAACAGGAGCATTTAAATTAGGGCCTCATTCTATAGCTTTGCCATTAATCATTGCAAACCACTGTCAGTAGAAACATTTTAATTTTTCAGTTGACCTTTTGGTCTGGAGAGGGGGTTCCAGAAGTAGACAGGAATGTGCTGATGGAACTTTGGGTAGCGTGGACTAGGCCAGGAAGTGTTTTTAATCTAAAGCTAGAAAGTCCTGATTTCTTATTCCTTGTTTTAACAATAGCAACAAATTCCCTCTCTCAAATTATATGGCTGAAATGAAGATATTTGGAAAGGGAGGGAGTAATTAGAATTAGTTTTTGTTGGAAGGACTGTGGTCTCTGTTTATTTCTGGTGCTTCATCAAACAAATTTTTGACAATGGAGCTCAGCCTTTACTTCTAAAATGCATGTATTTTGTTGCTGAACTCTACCCAACCCTTGTATTTTTCTGGGGCTTTCAGCCCTACTCTCTCCAGTAGGTGGCACTGAGCTACAGGGTTTTGGTGGTACATCCTTTATGAACAGGAACGGGTATCTGAACAAAGGGAAAATGAACACCAGGGACTGAGTGAGGAGAAGAAAAGGTTGGGAGGAGGCTGATGATTTGCAAGTCTTTGTGTTTGTGAAGGCCTTTGGAATTTGACAGTAAAACAGGAGGAAAGAGAAGAACTTGGGATCTGAAGGGTATGGGGATAGAGGGGTGCCATGTAATTTCTAAAATCTGGGAAAAATCTGAGAGCCTGTGTGGTGTGGGTAGGATCTTGGGAAACCTAAGCTTAAAACAAATCAAGAAGTAGGATCCAAGTTCTAATTGTTCCCATTTTTTCATTGGCCCAACCAGAAGGATCCCTCCAGCTGCTGATCACCAGATTCTCTCCGCACCATCTGCTGTGCTTCTGGGCTTCTCCACTTCCAGCACCTCCCCGAGTTGCAGCTCCTCTCTGGTTTGCAGCTTCCCCCACAGCCTTCCAGGGCGGACCTCTGTGTCTGGTGCAGCTTCAGCCACACTAGCCTCCCGGGACAGTCGCAGCCACCACAGTTCGAACTATGCAGTGGGCTCGCCTCATGCTGCAGCTGCCTGTAGCCAGTCAGACTGCATCGGGGGGAGCCAGTCCATCACCTCCCCACTCCCGGCCCATACCCCGTCACCATCCTTCAGCAAGTTGCCTTTGACGAAGGCCAGCAAATCTTCTAAAGCCAAGGAGACAGCTGGCAACGTGGAACCAGAGGTCTTGGCCCGGAAGCGCAAGCAATCTCCCTCTGCTCCCACTAGCCCACCCTACAAACAGACTTGCTTCCTGGAACTGGGCAAGAGTAAGGCAGCTGGCTGCCAGATCTCCCACCCCCCCACCAAGGCCAAGCCATCTGTGATTCCCTCCTCTGCTCTTTCCCTGAATGGAACTGTCTCGGCAGGTGCCAGAATCAAGAAGGTCAGCCATCTGGACTGCAGGGCTTCCAGCCATGTACCAGTCAAAGCCTCACAACTGGAGAACCGGGGCTCCTCACTAAATGGGCCCAAGGCATTGCCAGCCAGCTGCATCTCTGATGAGGAGGCCAAGAGGCGCAAGAACACAGCCACTTACTGCAGGCCAGTGAAGGCCAAGCACTCCCCATCGTCCTTGCCTTCCTCCTCTTCATCTGATTTGAGGGGCTCTGTCCGAAGGAAGAAGCCGGTTGTCTCCTTGGGTTTTGAGGAGAAGCAGAACACAATGAAGGTAATATTGTTGTCTTATATTCATGCTATCTGTGTGTGTGTGTGTGTGTGTGTGTTGTAACCTTTTCCTCCCACCTTCAGAGAAATGTGTCGGCTGCTCTTTTCCTCCACTGACAGGCTGGCACTATGGAGACTGCATTCTAATCTTTCCTGCTGCAAGGCGGGCCACTTCATAATTTGCTGTCTGTAATGTCTCCTATTATGCCAAAGAAGCCAATACATTCAAAACAAGATGTGTAACACCATTCCCTCTGTTGAATCCTTTATGGGAGGTTTGGGACAAGAGACAACATTTAAAACTGTGCAAGAGAAAAGAGAAGTCTAACTAGCTTTTATTTTCCATAAGCTTTTTAACCAGTGGACACAGCTATTGGCTAGATTACCATTTAAAATTATATTTAGTAATAATAGGTATTTTGGTTGGAGGCATGCTTGCTTTGGGGGCATGTGTGCAAAGTAATGCAACAACAGGAACAAAAAATATGATTTCATCACTCACATGTGTAAAACTGCATGCCTTTTAAAAATAAATAAACTTTATTCAGGTGATCAGTCAAACAAGTGCTTATTTGGTTAATGAGGTCAATGATCAGGTGTGGGTTTGAGAGCTAAGGACATATGTGGTGGGGTATTTAAGGCTATTGTAGTTCTTGTTCTCACAGGGAAGTGAAAAATGCCAAGGGTAGGCTTTCTTAAGAATAAATGTTTGCTTTGGTTTATTAAATTATATTCAGTGCTTGTAACTGCTGTCTGAACTCTTACCTTATGCTACTTTCATTTTATTTTTAAAATGGCAATTTTGCTCTTTCAGTTTTGAAACCTATTCAATTTAATTGAATCAGCAATCGCTGAAAAGTAAAATGGTTAATTAAAAGTATTTTATTGGTGGACAGTTATACATCATATCGGAGCCTTAGACTACAAGCTTTCTGTGTGCCTTTTAAAACAATTTGTAGGGTTAAGTGCATTGATTGTTTTAGTGGGCTAGCTAATGCTTAAAATGCTAAAAGCAAGCTTTTGAACTTTACTGAACGTTTCCATTCCTGCACATTCAGAGGCATGAAAAAAGAGAAATAACATACAAGCCAGTCTCTGCATTTTCGTCTGCTTCATTATTCTCAAAAGAACAGTTAGGCTGTACTAGGGATCCATCCTTTTTTCTTAGCAAAGATACAGTGCCGATAAGATCATCTTTTTTTCCCTAACACAGAGGTACAGTGATGGAAGAATATTTACTACTGAATATCTTCCCATCAAGCTGCTGTGAGGCACAAATCCTCAGCAGGAGGAAGGATGACATCCCTGGTAAACAGCTCTTTTTAAAGGCAGAGTAGCAGTGCTGAAACAAGTGTTAATTATTTTGGACATAGTTATGTTCTGCTTTAAGAGATTAGTTTGCACAAATCCCTGTAAATGGAATAGTTGCAAGGAGACCAGATGAAGTATATTCAAAGCAAATCTGAGATTTATTCTATACCATATTTTTGTTTCCAATATCATTGAGATTTCACAAGTCCCTTCTTGAAATGGAGGGAGGTAAAGCAGAATCTGACTAGTTGTTTAGCAAAGAACTGGTTGAGATTAAGTTGATGGCATTAAAAATCTTGTGGCACTCCTTTTATCATTGCGAGTTTAGGATGATCACTCTGCTTGCAGATAGCAGAGGAGAGAAAATGTGAACAGCAATGTGTGATGATGACTATTTAAAATATCCCTTTGTTGCCTAGCAGTAAAAAAGAAAAAGGCAACTATTCCCAGTTAACTGCTGCACAGAAAAGACAGTTGTGCCCTGTTATGGTAATAACAGTATGTATAGCTGACAGCCATTGCTGTTGTTTAATATAGGTGGGAATTTGGCCCTGTCAAAAACATCCAGAGAGCTAAAGGTTCCCCAAACCTGAATTACCTGTTGCCTCTTTTTCTTGTGTAGAAGAGTGATTCTTTATCAAATAAAAGAAGTTATTTTAGAAATCATGCTTTCAATAATACCAGATGCCTTGAAGATTTAGTATCAAGGCACAGTCAAGAAAACATTCCTCAGTTTTTATGAATTCAGTCTGACCTGACCAAATGCCAAACATAGCAAGAAGAAATTGTCACTTCTAGAGCTGTGTTACTACAGGCCAGACAGAATGTAGTTGGCATGAAATTAAAGTTGACAGTTGTTTCTTAGGTTAACCTTACCTGCATTGATTTGGGGCAGGGATTGGAAACCTTACTTTTCTGGACTGTAGCTCCTGGAATCCTTCCAATGAAAAATAACTTTTTGAAGGCCTGATTTGGAGTTGTCAGTCTTGGCTCTCAAGTGTGAATCCTTATCAATAGAATCAGAGAAGTGGAAGGTAACTGAGAGGTCATCTAATCCAACCCATTACTCAGTGTAGGCTCTGCAGTGTATTAGGTATCCTTGTCAGATAATTGGCAGTCTGTAAGTCTCTCTTCCTCCCGGGAAGGAAGGCCCTCTGCTCCGCTAAGGTAGCCTGTTCCATTGTCAAAAATACCACTAGAGTGCTGCAGTTTCTGCCCTCTGTAACCAGAGAGAAGTCTGCTCCCTCCTGCATGTGTCTGCTCTTCATCTTTGAAGACTGCTGTCGTAGTGTTTTCTTAAGCTTTTCTTCATCTCCTTTAATTCTTCCTCGTAGTACTTGGCTTCCAGCTCTCTCAGTACTTTAGCTTGCCTGTGTCCTCCTGAAAATGTGGCAGCAAAATTGAACACAGTACTGTAGATCACTGGTTCTTAACCTTGGGTTACTCAGGAGTTTTGGACTGCAACTCCCAGAAGCCTTCACCACCAGCTGTGCTGACTGGGGTTTCTGGGAGTTGCAGTTCAAAAGCATCCGAGTAACAAAGGTTAAGAACCACTGCTGTAGATGTTGCCTGGTTAGCAGAGAATAGAATAGAACCTTTGTGTGATCTGGACAGAACACTTATTTTAATGCTGGATAAGATTCCATTCATTACCTTAATAGCAGCACTGCACTGCTAGCTCATCTTTGGCTTCTGATCCATTAAAATATCCACATCCTCTTCATGTACTACAGCTCAGCATGGTCCAACCCATCTCATATTGATGCCTCTCTCTGTATCATGTATACATGGTAAAATGCAGGACTTTATCTTTATTGATCTTCTTTTTCTTGGTTTTGACTCACTGTTGCAGGTGTAGGTCCCAAGTCTCTGGTCTAGCTCCAAATGCCATTCCCTCTTCTCTGCTGCTAGCTCTTCAGCGTTGTGCCATCTGTAGATTTCATGTCCTCTATATGCCCTCATGGACGTCATTTATAAAATTGTTGAATAGCATAGGACTGAAGCTAGAACTCTGGCCTTGGCACTCATGTAGGTCTTCTTGAACCATCCTCTTACTCATGCTGGGTTACAGATCCTTCATTTCTTCTGCTTTTCTCAGGTCAAACAGAATTCCCTTTGTAGAAGACAACTGAGGCAAAATAAAAGCTGGGTTGTTCCACTTTGCTCTACAACTTGCTCATACTTCACTCTTTTCCCCAGGCAGCTAGCTAACTGAAACCTCCTTACTTAGAGTGGTCGAAATGACTAGATAGGCGGGGTATAAATACAATCCATCCATCCATCCATCCATCCATCCATCCATACATCCATACATACATCCATACATACATACATACTTCAAATTCTTGCTCTACATAGGCAAAAAAGCTTTCTTTTTATTATACGTAGTTGCTTTCAGCATCCCTCACAGACCTCAAATCATTCTAAGGTTTCCTAACAACACCTTGCAGTTGTAGACCATTCAGTAGGACTTTTAGTTAGTTATATTTTCTTCCTTCTATATCCTATACACGTCCTTTTTAGGTCTCAGCATATCTGAGAACTCCCTTTGCAGTCACTCTGGTTTCTTCATATGTCTCACTCCCCCCCACCTCATTTCTTCTTCTTTTTTTTGGAATAGTTGACTGCTGTGCCTTCATTATTTTGTATTTCACTTTTCTATCATCCATCTTGAATTCTCATCTTCCTTGGAATTTCTAGCATGGGGCCCTACCCAACATTTCTCTGAGCTCTTTAAAATAATCTTTCTTAAAGTCCAGGGTACACACCTCACCATGTTCAATTTTCAAATACTTCATTGTTTAAAAAAAAAAGATGGGGGGGGAGACAACACAGCCGCTTCCCACCACTTCAGTTTCATCGGGCTATTCTTCCCTATTGGTCAGAATGAAGCCTGTGAGAACAGATCCCCTTGTTTCTTCCTTCTCTTTCTGAGTGATGAATTTGTCAGCCATGCAAATCAATAATTCATTGGATACTCCATTCCTAGGTATGTTAGACTTGCAGCAGATTGTCAGCATCATTGAAACCTTCCATAATCACTGTTGGTTGCTTCTATGAACATTTTACACGTTTCATGAAAATCTCAACCATGTCCTTCAACTGGCGGGGTGTTATGTTTCATATTGTCATGATAATATCATCTATCTTGCTCCCTCCTCCTGTCCCTGGAGAGATCCTTTCAACAGTTTTTTCCACTTTCAAGTTCATGAGTCTCTGTATACACACTCAACATTCTTTACACGGCTTGCTGTGTGGCCTATCCTATTGGAAGAAGACCTGCTCTTCCATTAGGTAAAGGTAAAGGTTCCCCTTGACAATTTTTGTCCAGTCGTGTTCGACTCTAGGGGGCGGTGCTCATCCCCGTTTCCAAGCCATAGAGCCAGCGTTTTGTCCGAAGACAATCTTCCGTGGTCACATGGCCAGTGCGACTTAGACACGGAACGCTGTTACCTTCCCACCGAGGTGGTCCCTATTTATCTACTTGTATTTGCATGCTTTCGAACCGCTAGGTTGGCGGGAGCTGGGACAAGCGACGGGTGCTCATTCCGTTGCGTGGATTCGATCTTACGACTGCCGGATCTTCTGACCCTGCAGCACAGGCTTCTGCGGTTTAGCCCACAGCGCCACCACGTCCCTTCCATTGATACTCTCAAATTATGAAATCCTACCAAGTCGGAGATGGTACTTGCCTTTCTATATCAGTGTTCAACATTTATCCTGCTTTGTCACACATGTCTTTTCTCCTAATACTTGGTTCAGTGCTTACCTCTGAAATGTTGCCTCCATCAGAATTTGCACCAACCTCTGAATTTTACAGTGCCTCCATTCCTCTCTTCACTTTTTATTTCTGGGTGGTCTGGCTGGAGGAGCTTTTCTGAAAATAAATGAATGGAATTGAGTACCTTTGGAAATGTGTGACCCTCTTCAGATCAATTCCAAGCCTGGGAGAGTGGTCCCAGCCAAGAACTATAAGGTAGTAATCACAGTAAACCACATCAAGATACAGGAGGGCTTCTGAGAACTAGGAGAAGCTAGTGATAGAGATAGAGATGCCCTGTGGCCAAGGTTCCTGCTAAGCTGGGCGCACGGGCATGTGAATCTGCTTCCCTCTATGCCGCTCTCTTCCTTCTCTGCACAGTGATTGCATTAAGTTCAAGTCGTGACAGAACCCAGAGTCGCGCACACAGGCAGAGCAAAGCCACAACAGAGAGGGTTTGTTGCCTGTGGCCCAGATCTATCCCACAGGTTGTTGGCTTCTCAGCTCTGATATATGTGCAAAAGACTAATGTATTTGAGTTTTAAATCTTCTGTCTTGTCACTCTTTTTTGAATGGATTTATTTTGTAGAATCATCACATGGTATAGCTAGAAGGTCCTGTCCAACTCCACAAATGTAGGAATCCTCATCTAATTAGGATATATGTGTATATTGCTTTTCTTGCCCTTATATTCAAATTGGTTACTGTC